>NC_135394.1:8892500-9140000 GCF_051989625.1 Stigmatopora argus
TAGAAATATGTCCAGCGGGGGGCAGTACATTCCCTTGTTACATGTGATAGTCTTTTCCATTGTGCATATCTTCAAATCATTTATTTATTCAATTTGTATGTTCCTTTTCTTGTTTGAGAATGACAATAGATATTTGAATTAAAACATGGTATTGTCAATTGAAATGTAGTCAATGTTCAAGGAAGTCTAAAAGGTATTGCAACATAACATGTCTACATGATATGTTTGTCCACTCTGTGTATCATCTATTGCACTAAAATTCAAACGCATAACTCCACCAACCGCACGACACTCGACACGCTCGTACCTGAAGATTTCTCTATCCGGTTTTGAACAAAACAATCGTGAAACGAAGAAAAAAAGGTAAGATTTCTGATTTTCGTCAGCGGGAAATTTTAGGTGCGCACTATATTCGAGTACTGCGTTTTTCCAGATTTTTTTGGCCCAAAATTACCTGCGTGTTATTTTCGAGTGCGCGTTATATTCGAGTAATTACGGTACTAGCAATCTGTTCCTCAAAAAAGTCTGTTGTTGATGGGTTTCAAGCCAGACTAAATGCACACAGCAAAGAATGACGCATAAGTCTTGTGCTCAAGACCAGAACTCATCAATACTAAAACCCTTTTAGAGTTGAGGTCAAGAACACATTGAAATTCAAATGTCAAAATGAAAATAATAATAATTCCACATTATGGTGAAATTGTATCACAACTCCTGGATAGATGATGACTTATGCTTGTTACCTTTACTTGTTACAGAAAGTAAGATTGGCTTAGAAAAATGGTGGATACAATTTCGGCTAAAGTGGCACATTAAAAGTAAGCTATGTTGTTTATCGCAATTTTAACACTTAAAGAGTTCAGGTAAATGCAATGGAAAATGTCATTTTAGCACTAACGCAAATTAGCATCACAATATTTTACCTCTCCAAAATCAACATTCAGACAAAAACCCAGGGAAAACTCACAGGCATGTACGAGACAATTAGGCTCAAGTTGATTGGAATTAAGAAACGATACCTTGTCGGGCTCAGCATGTTCACTCATGCTGCCTGTCATGATGACGGCAGAGTCCAGCGAGTATTGGATGCCCTCCACGAAAGTGTTGCGCTTGTCTCCGGATGCCTCGGCGAAGCGGCGGCAAATATTGTCCAAACCTCGGACGGGCTCGTACTTTAGCTTCACCCACGATTTGGCAGGAACAATTTTGATCTCAGCCGCCACCAGGAAGCCCAGCGTCCCGCAGGACCACGGCACAGCGTGGAACAGGTCCGAGTTCTCGTGCTGGCAGTTGCAACATTGTATTAGAGCGAGTGAGGATACAAGCAATCATTTTTTTGCTGTCTTTATGGGTGCAATCCTTTTTTCTTTTTTTTAATCACTCTGGACTCTAGACTATTTTGAACAATTTGATTTATTTTTAACTCATTATTGGCTGGGATGGTTTACAGTCAAAATTAATTGGACACGCCCATTTCGTTACAAGAATGTTGCAGTTAATATTGTGCCGGTGGAAGACAAAAGGTTATACTAGATTGTCCGCAACAATGCAAAAAACTGTTTTTTCCCCACATTTTTTCTCTTTAATAAATTGTATCATAGAATATTGTAAATCGATTTGCTGACCCATGTAGCGATTGTCGTATCGCTAATACTTTGGCACCGATACGCTACAATTCAGTGTGAAGTAACTTAAAATTAAAAAGGTTTGTTTTGAAAAGTTGTGGGGGGGATAATGGGATTGGAAATGACATCTTAAAAATGGTAATAATCGTCATCGTGAGCTTTGAATCCCAAATTGTATCGGGAGTTTCCCACCCCTCGAACAGCAATTGTTGCCATGTAGCACAAACAAACATTAGCTCTGATGTCTTTCATTTTAAAGTTCATGAAAAATACCGTATATTTTTTAATCTGTACGTCGCATTTCAGTACAAATTTCACCAGCCAAGAATGAACAATAACTCTCAGGCGTAGCTAAACTGTAAAAAAAAAAAAAGGGCCTTATAGTCCGGAACATACGCCACTATTCATGCTCTGTTGTAACCCCTGTCATCTGGATTGGGCTGGTTTTTATTGCCACATACCTCCTACCACAGCTAAGGGCGCTATTTTTCGTCCGAAGCTCACCTCAGTGCAGCGCACGAAGGTGCCGTCGGCCAGAACCAGCTCGAAGGCCACGCAGATGTGCTGGAAGAGACCGTAAATGTGAGAAGACGACTCGATGCCGGTGCCCATCACCAAACCACCTGCGACAGACCAGAGGGGGCAACCAGGGATGCGGTGTGATTTAATTTCTGGCAGCACAAAAACAGATGCCGCTCGCTATGTACCCGCGCACAAACGTCAGGATAAACGAATACACGGCGGCCTAATGGGAAAACATTAGGCCATGTTGATGTGAAGTTTATGGCATCAGGAAATCCATTATGAAACCCGACCCTGGGCGCCTCAGACTCCTCTGCCATTTCCGTCCCGCTTTTTATCTGTGCAGCCCCAGCGCGGTTCCTCTAATAGGATTAGTGACGAGGCCAAACAGGAAGCAGTGATGGACAGGAGACCGACACGTGCCCCTCCTACCCCTACTAAATTAATGCCACGTACCCACGGTGAGATCATCCAGTTCGGGGAGAACGGGCAGAGTCCAACCAATGGAGGTGAGCCGCGCGGTCACCTGACCCATGTTGACGAGGGGCTCCACTCGCACCACCTGAGGAGCAAACGTACCATAAGAAATCTTCCTTGGTTCTGTCGAACCATTGTCTTCCCACCTGCTTTTCCGTGTCAACCTCCAGAATGTCCATCATGTTGATGGCAATGTTCCTATGCGTCTTTTTGTATTTGCCCACTCGCAGGGACACGGTGAGCCAGCCTGGTCGCCCTGTGCACATGAAACCTTTGCTGCCCTCCTTTCGCCATTCACGCACCTGAAAGCGTGTCAAAATTTTAAAAAAAATGTTGGTTATTTTTTTCCAAAAGTTGGGAAAATAACCCTTAACTTTGCTGATTTTCCAATACATACCCATCCATCAACATTAGGTAATAAACTATACTGGACTAAGAAATAAAAGGCCTGGATAGCCCACCTTTTTATATAAGGTGATTTAATTGATGTTTAAAATATTTATAATAACATTAATGGTAAAATGTCTTTCTTGGACCCTAGGTTGAATCTGATTATAACAGATTATATTCAGTAATGACATATTTTGGTTCATCAGTAGTATGTCCGATTCCTACAGGTAGATGGGAATGTTACCGACATTGTCACCGGCCAAAAACAATCAAATAAATGTAAGACCTAACATTGTCACTGACACCCCCCCAAAAAAATCGTAATTGCGTATCAATGCCAGAAGATGGCAGAAGAAATCATGCCCTACTAAAAGTTATCACCTATAATTAAATATAGCTTTTCAGTAAATGTAAAAAATCATTTCAAAATTCGGTTTTTTAATACAAAGAATGTCAACCGGGATAATATAGGACAGAAATAATTGTATTATTTTTTTCCATTTTCTCCTGCCGCGTCTACTGCGCATGCGCCACGTTTGCTCACCTGTCTCTGAATGTCCCGCACCCGCTGTTCGTGCAATTTGGGTGCCGAGCACATCTTGAAGATGATCCAGGCTCGTACGTAGAAGTACAGGTCGAACACAACGGACATGGGTAGCAGGAACAGGCACACGAAAATCCATCGCTGGTGGACCAGCACGTAGTCGACACCTTTCACTCGGACCCACAGGAGAAGCAAAAGAAAAGATAAAAATGCGACGCAGAGAAGCGGCTCCATGTTGTGCAATGACGGGGAGTCAAGTCGTGCCGCACGCAAAACTGTAAAAGAGTTATTTGATAGACGCAGAAGAATGTCAGACAAAAAAATGCTAGACTATATAGTGAGTTTGTTTGGTGGAAGGCAGAGCCTGGTCACCCAACCTCTGCGATAGGTGACTGTCCCTCAGGGAAGAGAAACCACGCCCATTTGAAGACGCTCATTGGCGGATTCAACTGTTCTGGTGGGACCAACAGTAGATGCCTTGCTCCGATTGGTCGAGCGCTCGAGCAGGGCGAATTGTTGTTTGGCAGCCTCCCATGCTTTGACCAATCTTAGCTGAGAAAATCGGTCACACCATCCCACACTCATGGCTCCACTGTGTCAAATTATTTTGTTTAGAAAAAAAAAAGACGTGTCAAATTATTTTGTGTAGAAAAAAACGTTTCTTATGTGTTGATTTCAAATTATTAAATGTAAATACGACTGATAAATGTATAGAATTCATGTTTTATTTTTTATTTTCTAATTATACTGGGGACATAAGTATATTTTTTTTTTAGCTCTGGGAGCTTAATTTTGAGTGTGGAATACAAAACTGTACTCGGTTTTACTCTTTAAAGTTATAATTTATAACTACAATCCACCTTTTCTTAAAGAAAAATATGATATTGTGCATAACGTACCGGTTTTATATCAGAAATTCAGTGCGAAATCAAAATTCCATCGAATGAATTTTGGTCGGGACAGTGAATTGTAGGGAATTCTCTATAGAAATCAATCTTCCTATCCTGATTTACTAGGGAGTGAGCTGGGTGATCGTAGTTCATTGAGAATTTTGTGACAAAGGATATGGTTTATTGTGTACATGTAATAACAAAAAGAGTGGCGAGTTAAAAAAAAAACGTTTATATGCTGTATATACTACCTTTATAAAACATTCATTCATTGTCCCAACCGCTTACCCTCACAACGTCGCCGGGGGTGCTGGAGCCTATCCCCGCTAACTATGTCCAGCAGGTGGGGTCACCCTGAATCAGTGGCCAACCAATCACGGGGCTCAAGGAGACGGACAACCATTCGCGCTCTCACTCGTACCTAGGGGCAATTTTAGAGTGTTCAACCGCCCTATCATGCATGTTTTTGGGATGTGTGAGGAAACTGGAGTACTAGGAGAAAACCCACACAAACCCAGGGAGATCATGTAAACTCCCCACAGTGAGGACCGACCTGGGATTGAACCCTCAACCTCACGCCTGTGAGGCCGACACCCTAAACCACTTGGACACCGGGCAACACACATTGTAAAACAATATTAATTGTTAACTTTTATCCATTGTGCAAATGAAGAACTTGGCGATCTTTCCTGGCTACTCAAATTAACTGGAATTGTTATGACACGCAATCATTTCTGTAATTGACGTGACATGCTTGAATTCAGTTTCCATGTCATCATTTTTTTTTCTGGACACACATACATACACAAAGATGCTAAAGTGGTCCCCTTCAGACACATTAGACAGAAGAGGGTGGGGCGCCAGTAAAGATTTCTTAATGGGCACTTCGGTCTTTTCCTCCATCTGCTGTGATGACAAACACACAGCTCGTCCACATCAGCCCGCTCCGTAAACAAAGTCCTCATTTGACGTCAAAAGGTCACTTAACCGAGCCAAAACCTGGGATTTTCCACTTATTTGTACATTTTCCCCTCACAGAGACAAAAATGTGAGTTTGTCTGGATTTTTTAAGGATTACTTGGATGTCCGATCACCTCCCGAGCACATGGGGAGCTCAATCCCATCAGGACCCGAGTGACGCTGTCCGTCCGACCTGGGCGCAATCGGGAGGATGCTGTCCCTCCACCACGGAGCCATATTCCTCGGCGCCTTCCTCATCGTGACCGGGGGCTCCACTGCTTTTTTGGCATCTGCGCAGAGCCGCCTGCAGCCCTTCTCGCTGTGTTGCGTGGTCTTGGGGGTGGTCATGCTCATCCTTGGGCTCTTCTGGGCCATGAACAGCAAGAACACCTCCAACTACAATCAGCAGGAGTTCGACCCTGATTGCCCTCACTACCCTTACAATGAATATGACGGATACAGCGGCCATGCCCTCTTTGCGCACGATGGGAGCCGCTTCCCAGAATCCCAGTCAGTGTTTCTGCCAGGGTGAGTTTTGATATATTTTTTTAACGTAATCCTTGAACATTCAAGCCACAAGAAAGAAGGAACAACTCCCTTTAGTCTGGGCCAAAAGTGTGAAATTCAAGGCCTGCTGGCAAAACCACTAAATACTTAATCATATCCTGTATTAAACTAGCCAAAAATGGCAATAACTATAAAAGCACAGTTAACTATTTAGGTTCACACACAGAATATACGTAGGGAGGAACCCATCCGATAGGGATTTAGCCTTTTCATTAAACCTGAAATGCATGTAAGAATGCCAAAAGAAAGCCAGAGTACCTGAACAAAACCCACGCCAAAATGCTCGATTCAAACTCCACAGCTCAAAGTCACAGTTTCTGTTCCCAAACAGGACCCTGGACTGCCAAAGACGCACCGCTCGTGGCGAAGATTTTGATTATCCCCCCATGGACCCTGGTGGTTTCAGCCCATCGCCTCACCCTCCCCCCTGGCTGGGACCCCCGCCTCCTTACGAGGTGGCCATCAAAACTACATGCAGCTCCACACACCTGCGCCGTGCCTACTCTGACACGCACCTGGCCGCCGAGCCCCTGTTCGGGCGATCCAGGGAGATCAGCTTCGAGGTTTAAAAAGAAGACGGATATCATCATTAGTCAGCCAGAAGAAAAGCCAGACTTTGGGGCGACTACCGGATGGGATACACCCTGCGATGGAAATTATGCTTTTAGAGTGAATTACACAACTGCTATATTTTGTATCTAAAACAATTTAGTGTTGTTGGTTTTTTAATCTATATTTATATCTATTCATCCTTCATTTTTCCTCATTCACAGCCATTGATGGCGATGCACGTTTAATCCGATCATCAATAGCAGCCAATAACTTAATCGAATTACATTTCCTTTTTTAGTTTGTGCTTCTATTGTCATTCTTTGGGCTTAGTTTTTCTTTTAAAGATATCTTTGGATATGTCATGTCTGTTGGTTTTGTGAGTCTAAATTATTTTAAATATTTCAATGGTTTGAGAAAAAGGAGGTTTTATGGACATATGCATGTTTGTAATGATACATAATGCAAAAACAACACCATACCACAAACACTCATACAACAGATTTTAAGCACAGTGTGTGAGAGAGAATGTGTCAATTGAATAAAATAGTGGGTGAAGGTGCAGTTATTTGTCCATTTTTTATAATACTATTTTTAACATCAAGTAAAATGCAGTGGTGTCTCTACATACAAAATGTTCAGGTTATGAAGCACCTCAATGGGAACATGTTTCTGTCTCTGGATGAGTAATAATGTAAAGTAACGCAAAATCAAACTTCACTTGAAACCTAAATATTTTTTCTGTATACTCTTATCTTATTTTGAAATGTTCACGATAAAGTTGCTCTCCCATTGCCTATGTCCCAACAGCTTGCTGGCTTCTCATTAGCTGTCTCCCAACATCCTGCTGGCCTCCCATTGCCTCTCTCTGCTCCCTTTTTTATGTGCCTTTGACTGGTGAGTTCTAACACAGTGTTTGGTGAGTCATTTAAATTTTACATCATGGGCCCCAAGTAAGGTAAGTTCGTTGAATCCTTAATTTTAAGTTGTGTGTTTACGTGCGTGTGTTCGTACGTATTGCCAGGGCGTTTGCCGCACTTATACACTTGTTTGTTCATTTTAAAGGCGTAATATTTTTTTTCTTGGTTTACTTTTTTGTTTCTCACCTAATTCATCCAAAATTGGTATTCTGTAATCATGTTTAAAACTTTTTTTTAAATTAAGGCTATTACATGCCAAATGCTACTTAAGAAATTTTCAAGTTAAAAAACAACGTCTGGAAACAATTAAGTGGAGGTACCACTGTACTGCAAAAAATAGGTTTTAGTTTCTTTTTTTTACACGTTTTATGACTTAAATGCACATTCTGCTGGTTCCTGTGAAGTACTGTCTTAAGAGTAAAATGAAGAAGAAAATGCTCTGCATTACTAGATTTTATTTAATTAGTAATACTTTTTTAATATATATTTTACACCTGTAATATATGTTGGCCATTACCAATGTTCAGTACTGAATGGGTGATAACCAGAGTATATATTTCTCGTTTTTTTATTATATACATAAATATAATTACAACAAATAAAATAACAAAAACTGAAGAAAATCGCAACCAAGGTACCTCAATTCATTACTTGGATGTCCATTTAGTTTTTTATATTCATGTAAAACAAAAAGATTCAAACTTAATGTGGTTGCAACCTTTTTGTGCTTTGCAGCTGACTTGTAAAAAAAGGGTTTGAGATTTTTATCCTCGCTGAAACCACAAAATACCTCTTAAATTGCTATAATGTTAGGAAAACTTTTTTCAAATTGGGAGTTAGAGGGAGGGGTTTTAGATATCCCACCTTCTTCTAATAAAATCATAAGGTATAGGATCAGAACCAGGCATAACTTTAAAACAACAGCTTTAACAATGAAAACATTTCCTAACTTTATTCTGTCAAATTCAGAAAGTCACAGTAGTATAGTTATTTTTCATAAAGTCCGCAATTGATCAAATGAATCGATTCAATAATCCAAAAAGGTGAAGTCAGCATGCCGTCAATGTCCAGCCCACCCGGGTCTCGTCAGAGAAAACCCCTCCTCGTGCGTGCAAAAAAAACCACCCAAAAAAACAAGAGACTTCCTCTTTACTGCAGCCACAAAGCAGACCATAGTTCCACGCTATCCTCCGCCGCCGTCCACCCGGATATGCTCGCTCCCCGAGCGGCGACTGGTGGGTGCTTCTCCCCCTGAGTAGGAGGAGGAGGCGGAGGAGGAGGAGGAGGAAGCCACAGCATCATGGGAGTATTTTTAGTTGGAAGAGATGCTTGAGCGAGCGCGCACGTCTCGGCGACAGAGCGGCTGACGACTCCCGGCGGAGGAAGGCAGGCAGGCGGGTAGGCAGGGCGGGATTTGCCGGGGAGGGAGGAGCGGGGCTTCGGTCATGCCGCTGCCCCAAGGCGCGCTGCTCCTCCTGGGCATACTGTTGCTGGTGGCCGGCGGCTTGGTGGCCCTCTGCGCGCCGCTGCCCGTGCTGGGGCTCTTCTTGGGCATGGGGGGCGTAGGCCTGCTGGTGAGTGGGCTGTGCATGACCATGAAGAACCTGCAGGCGGCGGTGCCGGGACATTTCCTGCTGCACCCGCGCACGGGCACGCGATTCAGCCCGCAACAGTCGCTGGCTATACAGAGGTAGGAATTTGGCACTTTCTTCCGAGTAGAATAAGAAGTATAAACATAAAGTAATAACTAAAGTAGTTGGTGGGAAGAGTACTCGAATTTTTTGGTTGCTTTTTTTGGGGAATCCACAAAGTGCTGATGTCAAATCTGGAACTTTGGTAAAAATGCAGTTTGTGGGGAAATTGAGGAGGGGTGTTTTGTGCTGGGGGCCTGGTGGTTTAGTGGTCAGGGCGTTGGGTTCACTGTTCTGTGGTTGAGAGTTTGATCCCAGGTTGGGCGTCACTGTGTGGAGTTTGAATGTGCTTCCTGAGCTTGTGTGGTTTTTCTCTGGGTACGCCGGTTTCGTCCCACATCCCCAAAACATGCAGGACAGGTTGGTTGAACACTCTAAATTGCCTGATATTTGGTTGTCATTCTACTTCTGTCCTGCAATTGGCTGTGCATAGATTCAGGGTGTCCCCCACCTGGGGCCCGTAGTTAGCCGGAATAAGAGAATTGGCTGTAGTCAAGGGCAGGCACTGAGTTATTTTTGGGGCACTTACACAGAGAATATGGGATTTTCAAAGGTCGATACTTATTTTAAAAAAAAATAGCAGATTGCTGATGCCTAAAGCCAATTTTGTAAGACAATACTCAAGCCCAATATACTTTTTCAAAGCACATATTGGGCATTCAGGAGTCACTTACATTTTGGACCTTTACCTCTGCATTTCTGGGTCACTTTTGTCCACATTGTGAAATTGTTTTATACTATTGTATTATAAAATGACATTGGCTAGTCAAGTGGAAATTCTGCCTACAGCAATAGTAATAATAATTCCTATTGATCTCACTGACCTGGTGGTCCTGTGAGCAGCGTGTCGGTAGCAAAGACATGGAGCTGTTAGCATCAGTCATCTAACAATAACCTTAGGAGCGCTGTTCCAACACAAATACCACCGACAGAGTTCCTGTAAGCAAACACGAGACAGAACTCATCCATTATTTACCCTGTTTTCCTTTTGGGATTGGAATTATCCAGTACAAAAATTTAGGAGAGGTTTATGGACATGGACTTGTTAATGAGTTTTCGGAAGTAAAGTCCTTGCCTTGCACTGACTAACATCAAAAGTGTAGGTATTGAACTGGTGACTGGCTAAAAATACCTGGGAGTGCTTGTCGACTACAAATTACACTTGGATAATAACGATGTCTCGATCCGATAAACAATATCGGTATTAGCGCCCAATACAACTATTTTTGGAGTATTGGAAAGAATCGTATTTGATCACGATCGGATCCAAACCAGTAGTCGCGTGTGTTTTCAGTACTATCGTGCTTTTAGGTTGGTGTAAATCAATTGGTCTGTTGTATGTAGTTTGTAACATAGTGGTGACACAGTGTGAAGTTTTATGGTTTGATTATTGGACGTGACACAGAAAGTTTGACAGTCTCCCATGACGAGGTTCCTTGCGAACGCGTTAAACAAGGCGCTCTGCTTTGTGTTAATTGTCGCAATTGTTTTACCTTAGGCAGGATGTCAAACTCTTTTTATTTTTTTGTCGTGGGCCTCAATGTAGTTAGGGTTTCCTTGAGAGACCCGTTACGTCTGCCTTGATTAATCGACAACCATTGGATGATTAAATGATTGACCTAAGATTTCTCCAACATTTCTCGAGCTTATTAATGTCAAATACGCTGTTTTTCCCTTTTATATTTGTTGTTATTTTTTTTTTTTTTCAGTTTTATTCTTTTAATTCACATTATTCTCCCGAAAACCTGACAGCACCAGATATTCCCGTTTTTTTCCTTCATTTAAAAACATTAGCATTCTGTT
This sequence comes from Stigmatopora argus, assembly GCF_051989625.1. Lineage (NCBI taxonomy): Eukaryota > Metazoa > Chordata > Actinopteri > Syngnathiformes > Syngnathidae > Stigmatopora > Stigmatopora argus. Next base: position 8,903,439 of record NC_135394.1, read on the forward strand.
GTGTTTAAAATGTAAAAAAAAGTGTTTATTTATGAAACATCTTTCAAAAGAAAAGGGTAAAGAAAAAATGTAAATTCTCTGATTTTTGCCATCTTCGGTGTTTCATTGTGCGTGACTTTAGCAATAAACACAAAATTAAAGATAGGTGATGTTCGGATTACAATATTTTTTGCATTTGAGAGTGAGTTTTTTTGAAGAGCTGCCAAGTCCCAATCCGATATTTTGGAAATTTAAGCGCATCGAGGGTTCGATCCCAGGTTGGTCCTCAAGTGTGGAGTTTGCGTGGGTTTTCTCTGGGTTCTCCGGTTTCCTCCCACATCCCAAAAACATGCGTGGTAGCCTGGTTGAACACTCTAAATTGCCCCTATTTACGATAATTGTGAGCGTGACTGGTCGGCTTCATGTCTTAATCTTAGGTCAGGTATCAATCAACTCTGACTGCTGTTTCACCCTTCATTTTCAGGAGGTTGGACAGAATTCGTCGCGAGATGTCAACAGACTCCGTCGGAGGACCGCCAGACCCCGAAACGGTGCCGGAACCGGCCCCGGAGCCGATTCTGGAGCCGGTCCTGCCGTCCACCCCGCCCCCCTGGACCATGGAACCTCCTCCGTCCTACGACACGGTGATGAAGATCCAAGAGCACGACGAACGGCTTTAATGACACCCCCTGTTTAGCACTCTGACTTTTGGGCTTCGTGCATGTTGTGACTCAATCTAGTGCCTTAAATGCGACCAAAGACTTTCTTAAAGGGATACTGTCTATTTGATTGGCTTGCTTGAATACACGTGGCCAGCGACTGTGGCTACACAGCAATTGAGCTACCACTTCCTCTCTTAACAGAGCATTCCCATGGCACGCCAACGCTAGGTGCCTTAATCTGAAGGAGTTATGATATTTTTGGATTTAATTGGAATTAATTTGTGGAGTTTACTTGAGTTCAGGTGTAAAATTGCTTCATTGAACAAAGCATTAACCTGCATCCTAGTTTTTCTCTGCCACAATATTGCCTCGAAAAGTCCAAAAACAAAATGGTGTTGTTTGAGTGCGTCCCAAAATATTGTTTGCAGATTAAAACCATGAAGATTTGCAATGATTGCTTGATTGGCTGTTAACATGCTCAATTTATTGAGTGATAATTGTTTGTTCTATAAAGCTTCTCCACATATTCAAGTGAATTTCTGATATATTGTCCGAATGCAGGTGTTTTCTCATTCCAAAAATGTGTTGTTTCCCCAAAATTACATGTTTTTGATAGAAAATAGCAATGAATTTGTAATGCAACATTGAACTTCACGGTTTCATCCCATTCACATTTTCAATCTACTCAAAAACATTTATTTTCTACCCCAAATTCTTAACTTTTCTACAAAAACATCCAGCATTCTGTCTCATTGCAGTTTTTAACATGCTATTACATGCTTTAACCAGTTCTTATTGATCATGTAGAGGTGAATCTTTTTTTGCCCAAAGAAATCCAACAGACTTTTTTTTAACCCAGAACCACACACACAAAAATATTTATTCCCATTGACTTTCAATTGGGTTAAAATTAAAAATCACTTCTATCTATTTTCAATTCAGACTCAGAATTGTCCCAAAATTAAACGTAACCCTTGTAATGACCTCAAAATCAACAGAAAGTAACTTCAAATTAACTGACGCAAAACCTACCCATCATTCAACAGTATCCTGTATCATTCCAGCATTTAAAGGCAATTTTAACAGAAATGATATTCTTTTCTGTCATTGACTAGCAACTAATTCAGGATACACTGCATTTTGGGAACCAATTCTGCATTATTCACAATTTTTCTCCTCAGCCTTAAGCTGTATTTGTCTTAGTTGTCTTTTAGCGCTACCTTGTGATATCTTACAGCCAGAGAACCATATTGAAGTGAAGTTTAGAACTTCTTTCAATAGGGCTGCAGCACTGTCTAATAGGAAAGCTTGTGTTATTTTCTGCAGAAGGTGACCTATCACAACCTAATACTTCTGTCCTTTCTTGACTTTGGGCTTTCACAGGCAGCAGAGCGGAACGTTAACCGCCTTCATAGCCAAACACACACACACACAGACACACACACACACACACACACACATGCCTTTACCTTCAAACTTGAGTGTTCCGCAGACATGGTGGAAGGGAAGCCCTACCGATATGGGCTTATCGTGGCGGGCTGGTGTGTGGTGGTCTTGGGCCTCTTCATCATGACCAGTGAGAAGCCCCACGTCTACGCCACCATGTGCGCCACAGGTGGCGCCTTGGTTCTGGTCGGAACCATGTGGAGCGTGTGCCAGTGCTACCCTAAGGTTAGTTGACAAGCAACTGGAAGTGTGTGTTATTGTTGTACTGTGATTTACTGTTGTGTGTTAGATTGTTGTAGCTCCAGGGATGTGGGAGAAGAACCAGAAAGAAGTCACAAACCATAATCAATATGAAAGGTACAGGCATACACAGTAGTGTATACATTTATTTTATAATTCATGAGATAAAATTTTGATTTTCTGTGATTTTTTTTTATAGAAGGCATGCCGAGGCTGCACCTGATTTGTGTGTCCGTGAACCCTTAAAGCGACACAATAGTTGTCCAACGCTGCATCTACTCTGACACCATTTCCAATTTGTCTATACCTTACAGATGTAGAATTAGCTTAAAAAAGAAGAAAACATATTTTTGTCAGGGGTGACTTGGAAATTTACCTAACTTCAGCACAAAAAAAACACCCAGAAGGTCACAATAATTATTTGATAGGTTGAAAAAATGTCTGTCCCGGCAAGGAACAGCACTATTTCGGGCCAACAAAAATCCAAATTGAGTAGGCTATGCATAAGCTAAACAAATATACTATACATACCTTTCATTCATTCATTTTCCGTACCGCTTATCCTCACAAGGGGGTGCTGGAGCCTATCCCAGCCAATTTTGGCCAGTAGAAACCAAACCAGCACACCAACGTCTGTTTAAATGGATCCTGTGCAAAGAACTTTGCTTTGATTTCATTATTAGATTCCTAACATATAGATATTGTATAAACTAGAACACTTTTTCAACCGACTTAAGTATTTTTTAAAATTTTATTGCTTATGTGGCATTTTGACCAACAAATAAATGGAACGCCCCATGAAAAAATCCATAAATTATAATGTGTGAACAATTATTGCAACAATTTATATTTGAGAGACAGATGATAGAAAAAACACATTCTCAGTTGTGGCTCGTTGGTCTAGTGGTATGATTCCCGCTTCAGGTGAGAGGTCCTGGGTCTGACTCCTAGACGAGTGAAATGTATATAGTACAGACGCTCCCCTACTTACGAACATTCAACTTACGAACAACGGTACATACGAACATGTCTGCAAATTGCGTTTAAGTCCAAAAATGTTCGCAAGTCCAATTTTGTATTTCGCGTCTTTTTCGGAGTAGTACTTCTTTCCGCCGCTAATACCGACGCCTGGCGCTGTGAGAGCTCAGCTCACCCAGCATCTACCTTCTTCGTTGCAATGCGGAAGTGCGTGAATGTATCTCCAGTGTGCAAAGAACCTTTTTCATTTGTATCATTAAATATCTCATGCATCCAATATTGAATATGGTTGGTAAAAAGCTAAAGGCTTCTATTGAGGGAGTTGCAAGCAAGAGGCAAGCCATTTCATTTGAAACGAGTGGCAATAATAACGAAGCTTGATGCGCGTCAGAAAGTGGTGAGCGTTGCACATTCAGTACCATTTATAAACAGAAAGATCGAGCAGCAGGACCCAAATATTGAACGTTGCACAAAGTTTGCAAATCAATTGAATGATGCCATACAGTGCTACTGCATCATTTATGATGAAAAAAAGAAGAAAACTGTGCAATCGTCATTAGGTCGCTTCTTTTGGCCAGTTTCTAATACATAAATCTATCTCTCTCTCTACAGTACTGTACATATTCTCTCCATTTTATTAATTTTTTTTTTTTCAGTACAAACCAATGCGTGTTACTTATACAAGCCTTAAACATACAAATGCACTTATATAAACCTTCAATATACTTACATAGGCCTTAAACATAAATTATAATACAAAATATAGCACTAAATCAACTTACAAACAAATTCAACTTATGAACAATCGCTCGGAACCAATTGCGTTCGTAAGTTGAGGAGTGTCTGTACTTTGATTTCTTTGGCAAGAGTCACATAGTTTAACAGGACATACTTTTAAGGGGACAAAATGTATCATCAGTGGCTTGTTGGTCTAGTGGTATGATTCTCGCTTCGGGTGTGAGAGGTCCTGGGTCCGACTCCCAGACAAGCCCTATGTTGAAAGCTATGCTTTAGTTTCTTTAACAATCGTCACATGCTTTGACATGACACACTTATAAGTGGTCAAATATAGATGGTGGTGTCTTGTTGGTCTAGTGGTATGATTCTTCCTTTAGGTGCAAGAGGTCCTGGGTTCAACTCCCATATAAGCCCTCACTTTGGCTTCCTTGGCATTAGTATCACCGTTTAACATGATAGACTCAGGGGTGGGCAACTCTGGTCCTCAAGGGATATGAAAGGTCTTTGGTTTGACTCCCTGATGAACCCTGGAATTAAGGTGTTGCTTTCGTTTCTTGGGCATAGACATATGCATTCATGCGAGAGACTGATATTTTGTATGGTAAACAGTGGGCAGTCTAGTCTTCCTCATCTAGACATATAATTGAAAGTAAACATGGGGAGAGCTCTCGTGCGCCCCCAAATAGATTGCGCCCTGAGTAGTCCCCTTAACTGTCCATAGCAAAATCTGGCCCCGCACGCAGGCATGGGAAGAACATTCAAACAATACTCGCTATCTTAATCATTAATTTCATACATCTGCTGCAGCCCCCAAAATGTTTTACTTGAATGTTGTAATATTAATAATATTAAAATTTTCTTTCAGTTTTTTTAGGTGTGGTTTTTCCTAGTTTTTTATTCGGAAATGGTGATTTCCGAGGGTAGTGAAGTGTGCATAACACCTGTGTGGGCGCTGTAGTGGGGGAAGACTGATCGTGACCGTCAGTCAGCAGCGGGCTGTAAACATGGCGGCGTACACAGCTACAGGGCTGTGCCCCGAACCTCGTCGCTACTAGCGATCCCGGAGACACCCCGATCATGGAGACCGAAGAGGAGCAGCACATCACCACGCTCCTCTGCATGGGCTTCCCGGACCCCGACGTGATAAGGAAGGCGCTGCGCTTGGCGAAGAACGACATCAACGAGGCGGTCGCGCTCCTGACCAACGAAAGCCCGGGGCTCGGCTACGGATATGAGCCCATGGAGAGCGGGCCTGCCCCCGCCTTGAGTACGAGCGGGGACGGGGAGACGAGCGGGAGAACCGGCACGGGTGGCTTCGACCCTCCGCCAGCGTACCATGACGTCGTTGACGGCGAGGTGAGAACAGGCATGGGTTTATTAGGGCTGAGATATCGAAACTTGAGAGCGGCTTCGCCCATTTGAGCTGCGCTTTAGCATCGACGCTAGCTCCGCACCCACACCGACGCGAGCTGTCAGAGCAGGCGGGTTTTGTGGCTCGCTCCCCCCGGTTCCTTGGCAGATCGCCGGCTCGTAGTAGCCCGAGGTCGAATGTTTACACGTGGCTACTTTTATCAGCCATCCGGAGCGATATTAAACTTAGGAGCTAACCTCATTGCAGCTCCTTGCTTCATTGAGAGTTCCTTGCAAAGGGGAGCATGAGCTGCACCTCATTAGTGGGTATGCACAGATTTTATCTTATTTATTTTTTGCATCTCGATAAATTCAACTAGGAGCTGACTTGGTTGGAAATGCTTTTTTTGCAGGATATTAAAATTTCTAGTGTGTCCTGCATTCCAAAGCAGCTGCACTCTCTGTGCTAGTTTTGCAATTCTTGTAGATAACGTGGCTATTTTGTTCTATGTATTGTTTGTTTACAGGAAGTGAAACATTTTCCCATCTAATCAGCACACAAACAGCCCTGCATATGTTTTTGTCAGACATGTAAAGTCATTTGAATGTAGCCAATTCAGCTAAAAAAACTAACAATAGTATTGGTGTTATGAGGTCTAAAGGCCACTTTGTAAAGGACTTAGTCACCCATGGCCTCTACTCAAACAGCTTAGATGCAATTTAAAATGGAATTGTAATTTTGATTTTAGTGGTGTTGTGGTTCTCATCGAATACATTTCCAATCATTCGTATGTCACCGTCCTGACCTTTTATAAAGATTTTTTATCTTACGCCATATATTGGAGTATATCCCATATCCAATTCATACTCACATACATGGCTGAGAAAAAATAGATTCAATAAACTCTCCTGAAAATATACCACAGGCACTTCCATGTGCATATATTTATAATATGGAAGGATTGTCCAAACAGTTTGCGCTTTGATTTCACCTCCACATTGACGTGTCAATCAGAGTTGTGAATAGCAGCATGCATGTAAACAACCTGTTGACCACTTCTTGCTGCCTCCCTCCGTCCAACTCCTAATCATTTGCTGTCACTCTGTCATGCAAACTGTTAAATATAAATGACAGTTGTCATGTCGCTTCATGCACAAACATTTGTGAACGTGTGGACAAAGGGAGAGAGCCTGCTTTTCGGTGTGGAGTACATTTCAGATTAATGAGCACAAGATGAGCCAGTAAATTAGAAAGATTGTTGAGCTCATTTGGTTGAGAGCAGCAGTTTATTCATGATGATATCTTCCTATAATGTTGTCCCTGGCTTGAAATATTAATAATATTTAGTAATGCTGCAGAATTTAGCAACTAGTGAAATTGTTTGTTTATTTTATTTAATTTTTTTAAGCATCAGTGGAAAATCTGGCTCCCGTCACCATCATGACGACAGGCTGGCTGTTTGTATCTTCTTGCAGTAGCTGAGCCCCGACATTATAGGTCAAAGCACGTTAAGAATTTTAATGAAATGACCCCTTTGCATGGTGGTGTTTGGGTAACACGGGGTATCATTGAGAACATCTAAAATCTGTCATTTTTCCCCCCCACACACGTCTACTCAGTTTATGACTCCTGCAGGTCGCTGGCCTCGTGTCAGCCACCTAAATATAGCCCTGCAGTGTTTCTGACAAACACATTGCAGACTTTGCAGAGGGTCCCAGTGGGAGTCGCCGGGTGCATAGTAACGGCGCTGCTGTCTTGGAGACCTCCGGGTCATGTCCAGGCCCAACGTGACTCTAATGCGTACTGAGGATGTTTTAATAAAGCTGTTTTTGTGCTTGCCAAATTTGTCTGAAAAATAGATGCCATAAGCAATATTTTGTTTGGAAAGGCAGCATTCCCTTTGTATCCCATCTGAACGCAGTCCATATTTATGTGACATTTCATGTCCTGCTGCAATTAGTCAATTTTTACTCATACACAGTGGTGTCTCGAGCAGCTAACTGATGTAGCATATGCATGTGGTGCTTAAACACATGACTGATATAAAGAAGCATTCAGAGAGTTGAGCTCTCCCCATTAAGCCAAATTCAATGCATTGCCATATTTCTAACCTTTGACTCTTGACCCCTTTCTCTTATAATTTCACCTAACCCAACAAATTTGAGTTAAATAGACTAATTGTTATCAAGTTGTCGCAAAATTCCTTTTCCGACCTCTGTGCACATTGAACTCATTAACGTAAAATGTAATCACTTCTTTCCTTTCTTATTACAAAAATACAGCAGTACCTCTACTTAAGAAATTATTTCCAGAAGCATTTTCCTAACTTGAAATTTTGGCAAGTAGTTCAGTCTGATAACAATCCCTTCATTCTTTATTACTTATCTGAACACAAACATATATAGACAAATACATATACGGAACCAAATTTACATAATAGTAATCCCGATCACATACTCCGTATCGGCGCCCGATACGGCTATTTTTCGACTTTAGGACAGCATCGTGTAAACAGACCTTTCTTAAATACTAAAAATGTTGTTTGGTATTCAATGGTTATATCATTTTTGCATTATTTACACTGGATGAAAAATTCTGGCATCGGATTTGTAATAAAAATCGGATCAGATCGGATGTAAAAAAAATCAGCATCTGGACATTGCTAATACATAACCTCTGTCTTCGCCTGCTGGCAACGGTAACAAATACCCGAGAATGAATCGTCTATTTCACTACTAAACACACGTGCTGCTGTTCAGAAACTAACACTACCTGCTCATGCTAATCTGTGTATTCCTTCACGAGACATATTACAGGCGAAATGCACTCATCTCATCCCAGTGGAGGAGCACAAAATTGTGACATTGCAATTTTCTTATTCTTTCTGAAGGGCTCACTCACTAACACATTCAGTAATTGGCAGATTACAAGACATTTACTTGATTTCGGGTGCCCTCTTTTACTTTAACCTTACTAATTTGTATTGCAACACAGCACAGCAACTACACATAGGAGCATTGTTTACTCCTCATAATTAGAGATTCACTCACACTGATTAAGAACTGACGAGGCAAAAAGTATAACAATATGCTCGTGTCATGTATGTGTTTATTTCAAGGAAAGCGCCTTCTGTGTAACATTTGAGTATTTTCATTTAATTTAGAATAATTCAGACAGACTTTGCTGATTCATTGGAAACAATGTCCTACAGTGTGCATGAGTTGAACTAAAATAAATAGACTCCATGATGAAATAAAAATGATTTTAAAATGTAAACAATTTTCATCACATTATTATTTCATACCATGTGATGCTGTTCTTTCACTTAAAGCATAAAATGCCAATGTTATAAAAGTTGATTTTTTACTTACAGGCAGAGCAAATGCTTCGGCAGTAAAACAACGCGATATATTTTCAGTGTCAGACAGGTCGTCGACAATGGCGTCATATTTGGGTTTTTAATCTTTTGAAAACGAGTGCGCTTGTGTTGAGTTTTAATGGGCGTGAAGAGAAACAACAAAATGTACAGAAGAAGGCAGAGGATTCTCACTCCACTTTCACAAACAGGCAGAAAAAGGAAAGAATTTGTCTAGGAAGATTATTGCTAGAGGAAATGGAAAGGAAAGTCGTGAAATACTCAATTTTTTTGACTCAAGTTAGGATTTCGGAGTCCCCTATTATCAAGTTTTTTTTTCTTTTTCAGAGGAGCAACGATGAGAATGGCAACTGCTCTGGTGGAAGTGGAAACTTGGAGTTTCCCACTACCAACCTGTACGAACTGGAGAGCCGAGTGTTCACTGACCACTGGTCCATTCCGTACAAGAGAGAGGAGTCATTGGGCAAATGCCTCATCGCGGCCACTTGCCTTGCACGACACGGTGAGACTCTCTGCTTAAAGACACAAATATTGTTTTATTAGCCGCAGTCTTATTGGTTCCTTTGTGGGAGTGGCTTTTTTTTCCCCTGCCGCCATCAACTTGGGCCTTTACGTCTGCGACAGGGTTTGCCGACGCCGATGAGAACTGCAAGAGGTTCGTGGAGCGATGCATGCCAGAGGCCTTCAAAAAAGTGAGCCATCCGGCATCCCGACAGACTTTAACGATCGCACCAATGACCACTCGCTTTACATTTTCTTTCTTCGTTTTCCTGCCAGCTGCTGACCAGCACTGCTGTGCACAAGTGGTGCACGGAAATCCACGAGGGAATATACAACATGCTCATGTTGCTGGTGGAGCTGGTGGCTGAGCGGCTCAAGCAGGACCCGGTTCCTGTCAACCTAATGGGTGTCTTGGCAATGGTGTGTCTACGTTTTACACCCTGATTATTATCATTATTATTTTTTAACTTTCTCTACTTGTTATTCCTTTTGTCTTCATGGCGGATGTTTTAAATAGTCCACATGCTGATCATTTTCTCCAGAGAATGCAATACTTTCTGTATTACCTGACAGTTGTATCACTCCTTGCTGTTCCAGGCCTTCAACCCGGACAACGAGTATCATTTCAAGAACCGGATGAAGTCCTGCCAGAGGAATTGGGCTGAAGTTTTTGGAGACGAGGCCAGCATGTTTGCTGTTTCCCCAAGCAACACCTACCAGAAAGTAATGGCGAACTCGCTTGATTTGACACAGAGATCTTACAAAGTGCATATTTTATGTTAAATGCACAAGATTGGAAAGCAAGGTTATTTTATTGTTGTTAGCTAAGGTAGCTTTATTGATCTTGAGGGGAATTCTATTCGACCTCACGGAATTGGAAGTGGGTCAGATGAAAGCGTATTGCCATAAATGCCAATAAAAACAGAAGTGTGTGAATGTGTTTTGTAAAACTGCAATTAAAAAATCCTCGAGGGAACAGTTAAATATTTAATTGAGTTTGATCTGGGTAAGGCCAGCAGAATAAATGTCTTCTAAATTGTGTAGCCACACAGGAATCAATAATTTACTTTTACATGAAGACACAAATGATGAGTTACAATAACTAATCAAGTCATTGCAGAATAGAAGCTCACAGCTCTTCATTTGATCTGTGTGTGTATGCACATGCTATTCTATTTACATACACACAGTTGGGTGATAATGTGAAATAAACCCACTAAAATCCCAATGATCTGTTTCAGGAGCCTCACGGTTGGCTGGTGGATTTAGTCAATCAAGTAAGTACTCTCAACCTTATTTTGGCTGTGCACCATCACTGGACACATCACAAATACAAATTCAAACTGCCTTGTCAACACCAAGAAGGACAAGTTATTAATATAGTACTACATCAATGGCCAATTGTTTCACAATTTTTTAAATTGGATGTGGCTTGTATTAGCTATTCTCACCCTTTATATGGATAACCTCCAGATCATATTCTTTTATTGATGGACAAACCTGCAATATGGTATATTTACATCATAATGATTTTTTTTGGCATTCATTTTGCTCTAATTATATCCGATTTGGATACAGGTTAATTTTACAATAGAGATTATTTAATAATGTATTTAGATATGTTGTTTGGGCAAATAAATGTTAACGTATATATTAAATGTCACTCTGATGTGTGGATTTATGCTGCTGCATTGACAGAGGTCCCATTAGTAGTTTTTTGTTTTTATTTGAGGAAATTCTGTTTTTTTCTTCTATTTACAGTACTTGGGTGCATAATCAAATGATGCTTTTCCCAAAAAAGACTGATCGGGAATTGTAACTTGGATCGTAGGGTTTCTCACCCCACTTTTTTTGCTAGTATCTTGTCGCTAACAGCGGTTTTGAGTTATAGTACCACCTGTTGCTTTGGCATGCTCTTGACAACCAGCCAATACATTTCTAAATGGACAGAGATATATAAAGCCTATATTCTTGTGAGGTCTTTTTTTCACCTTTTTGGATTGTGTAAATATTTGTTTAAAAAATATTGTGTATTCTTGTGTCTTACCATTTTTTTCTGTGTCTGTTTGCTGTAGTTTGGAGAGTTGGGAGGATTCACCGCCGTTCAGACGAAGCTCAGTGCAGAAGAGATTGAAATAGCTGTAAGACTAAACCCCACATGATTCCCCCATGTCTTGCGTACAAACGGTCTAACATACATAGTAATGGAATTCTTTCCACCCTGGTTCCGAACCAAGAAACGATCTGACTCTGTGACTTGTGTCCCACACCCTTGTCTGCTCAGCTGCAGAGATTGAGCTTCCACATGTCATATAATGGTTGAAATGCTCTATTGTTTTATCGCTTCTGAAGCCTCTTTGTACCGACACTTCCTTCGGGGAACCTTGTCGGAAGCGCTGTGGTGCAAAGGCATTGATTTTTTTTGGTCTCTCCTTTTACCATTAGCTTATTAAAAGATTGCAAGCGAATGGAAGTGGACTAATGTTGCACCCATTAAGCATGAAGTCACAGTCACAATTTGCAAAGTTTTTCAGTTGTGTGTTATCATCTTTATGGTAATACACAATCATTTAACATAAAAACTCCCCTGCGTCATCTATTAAATAACTTTAAAGCACTTGCAAATATAGGAATTTGGTTGCCATTGTTACTGTATGGTCATGTAAAGAGGTCATTTTTCAAGCACATCTAGATCATCTATCACTGTCATTAATATACCATGAAATGTAGAATAACCCCTAGATAGTCTCCTATAATTGAAAGGGATTATTTTTTATGTAAATGGTTTCTTGGGGTGTTTTAGCAGAAGTTTTGAGGACAATTTCAGGATTCCTCCCCCCCAAAACCTGGTGGTCGAGAGTGGTGGCCCACCTTGTTATGGGGAAAATAAAGGAACTAAAATTAGTGTACAAACGCATAATGTACTCCGTAGAAAGGGAAGTGAAAGTGAGACGAGAACAGAACGAGACGAGGATGGCTTGCTGTCTTTTCGGGCTGCCATTTATTTGTCTGTTGAGAATCCGGAAGTCAAGTGCAGCAGTGAATAGCTGAGGGGAGGTGGCGGTAGCAGCACGAGACCTCAAGCTGACAGAACAGTGTCAGATTGAAACACACAACCCATTCATTTATTAAGTCCCTGTGATTTAACATTGAATGAGGGTCGGCAGCCGGGCCTTTTTGAAGATCTATTTACGCTCTCAGCACCGCACTCCTCTGTTCACATGGCAGCGAAATTGGAGCGTATCAATTCACATGTACCTCCTGCCCTGCTGTCTCTGTACATTCTGTGCTCTATGAGCACAACCCCTTAATAACCCTCGGGAAAATTATAGCGCAGCGATGAGTTGCGATATAAGATCAATTCGTTGCCTTTCATCCATTTCATCTACTCTACAAAAAAAATCAAAAGTTAAAGCAAAAAAAAGTTACTGTAGTTACGTACTGTGTTTCTCAAGGCATGAGTGACCTCAATAAGTGACTTTTAGTCTGTGTTTCATTCATTTCTGTTTGGTAGCCAACTGAACTGCTAACTTTTAAAAATGATTGACAGACTAATTAAGAGTTGTGTTTTTTCTGTCCTGCAGTATGTATCTGCTCTTGTCCAGCCACTCGGTGTTTGCGCTGAATACCTCAACTCAAGTCTTGTACAGGTAAGCGTTCACATCATGAAGTGGTGCTTTTGAACCAATTGAAAAGGGAAGTTCATAATACACTCATGCATTCAAATCTTAATTCCTACCTTCATTTCTTTATTAAAATTTTGTGATAGATATTTTTGGGGAATTTTAGTGTATGCAAGCTATAATCATCAAGTCTTTTCAGACGATCAAAATATACTGTTTTGAATATCATTTCCAATCCTTCAAGATTTACTGTTTATAGGACGCTTGCTGATTGCACTCTTTTTTGCATATTATATATTTTTTAACCTCTATTTGTGCTTGTTGCAGCCTATGCTCGATCCAGTCATCCATAAAATGATCACATATGTACAAAACCTGGAGGAAAAAGACCTCAAAGACAAGGTAGTGTTTTGTGTGTATTTTCTCCCTAATGGAATTGACAAAGGAGAAAGCCTGTCGCAATTAGTCAATCGCACGGTAACAATAAAGAAGTCTGTAATTTTCCTACTACGATTTATCACTGCTTGTGGCGATTTATCATTATTATTTTTAATAGTGTGTTTTATTAATGTAATCTTGCATTTGAATATGCCGTTTATTAGGGTTTACTGTCAATACATCTGTGATTAAATTGGCTCATTTCTTTTGTTTGGACAATAATGTTGCATATCCGCAATAAATTAGTTGACGATATATTGCTCACTAAAATGTGGTATTGCAACAGGCCGACTAATGAGATTACAAGGAAGTGAAGATGTCTGTCTGAAAATTTTACACTATCGCAATTGCAACAGCCTTTTCAATATTGGATTGGATAACTTTATTCATCCCGTATTCGGGAAATTTCATTGTCACAGTAGCTAGAAGGTGAGAATGCAGATACAGGAAAAGACATTTTAGACAAATAGATAGGTAATAAATAAGTTAATAATATGTATATATTTTGAAATAGATAAATAAATAAGTGTGTTGCTGAAATATATATATATATATATATATATATATATATATATATATATATACACATACATATGTATACATATAAATATAGATATATATATACATATATACATACACACAATATGCAGCGTTAGGTTTTGCTGCTCAACTGGAATAAAACATCCATGAGATGTAATTGTAAGGCTGTAACCTCTGTCACCTGTGTTCTAAATGTAGCGCCTGGTGAGTATCCCTGACCTGTTGTCAGCCATCAAGCTGCTGTGCATGAAGTTCCAGAGGGAGATGGTCACTGTGGTAGACGACCTGCGTCTCGACACGCTGCTGCGCATGCTCAAAACCCCCCATTTTTCAACTAAAATGAACTCTCTCAAAGAGGTGAGCCACTGCAAACAGCTATTGTGGTTCACTTGGCCCATTTTGACCCTGTCTGTTGTCTTACAGGTGACTAAGTTAATAGAGGAGAGCACGGTGGCAAAGACTGTGAAGAATGCCATTGATACTGATAAACTCCTAGACTGGCTCGTGGAAAACTCTGTCCTTTCAATAGCACTGGAGGGTAGGATGTGAAATGAGATGGGAGTTAGTCATTGAAAAGCTTATTCAAATCTAATGGTATTCTCATTACAGGCAATATTGACCAGGCACAATACTGTGATAGAATAAAGGGAATTATTGAGCTCCTGGGAAGTAAACTCTCCCTGGATGAACTGTCCAAGATCTGGAAAATACAGGTTAACCTCACATTCACGTCTATATTGGCGTTTGTCGCCAAAGATCGACGAATTAACGTCATCACGTGTTTGCGCTTTTAGGCCGGCCAGTCATCAACTGTGATCGAAAACATTCACACAATCATTGCTGCCGCAGCAGTCAAGTTCAGCTTTGATCAGCTCACCCACTTGTTTGTGCTGATCCAGAAGGTCAGCGACATGGAAAATGTTACTTCAAGTGATAAGTGTTGTCCTTCAACTAAAAGTGCGTAATGTGATTCAGAGCTGGGAAGTGGAGAGCGATCGCGTCAGGCAGAAGCTGCTGAGTCTTATAGGGAGGATCGGCAGGGAGGCTCGCTCGGAAACCACTACCGGCAAGGTGAGCAAATATTTCTTTGCATAAATGAAGCAGCTGGACTCAAACATGAGCATCTTGTAAACAGCTGGATTGTTTATAATTTAGCATCTAGGGTAAATTCAGACTGACGTACTAATTATGTGCATGGTGCGATGCGTTCAGGTGCTAGAGGTGTTGTGGGAGCTGGCACACCTCCCCACATTGCCCACCAGTCTGGTTCAGCAGGCCCTGGAGGAGCACCTGGGAATTTTGAGCGACGCGTATGCTGTCAAGGAGGCTGTAAAACGCAACTACATCATCAAATGCATCGAAGACATCAAGAAGGTGAGGGAGGAGTGGCCTTGTATTCTTTTTTGCCCGCTAACAATTATTTAATTCTATGCACTTTAATGAAATATTTCTTTAGGGTTATTATGTTGAAGCGGTTGAAGGTTCAATGGGTTTGACGATTTTAAAGCAAATGCTGATTTTCTTCACCTGCTTGCGATTGGGTTCATCTGAAGCTGGCACTTTCCTGTCAACTGCATTTGGGTTTCTTTGTGGTGCGAACTGTGAGAGGCTCAAAAGTGCGCACACTGCTATTTAATGCTTTTTCTTTTTAAAACAATCTATTTTTGGTAGTTTCGCCTATGCACAGGTGCATCTTGTCCCCGCTCCACACACACTGACAGGGCAGGAAGGGTGCATCATGTGTACCTTCAACTTCCAAAATTAGTGCAGTTGTTTAGAAGTGATATTGAAGTTGGAGTGATAGCTATTTTTTTAAATTTTCAAATCAAATCAAAAGCCTTTATTGTCATCATACACAGTTGCGTATAACGAAATTGATGGTGCTACTCCACAGTGCGTTTTCCCAGTAAAAAAAACATAAATAAGTCATATAAAAAGTCACATCCTGGCAAGGTAAATTCTAAAATATTGCACAATCTAAGATATTGCACATTGTTATTGCACAATTTTATTGGATTTTTAAAAACAAATTATGTTGTGTTGTTTAGGTTTAACTCTCAACACTAAATTGCCCCTCGATAATAGTGTTAGCGTGAATGGTTGTCTTTCTCAGTCATTAAAAAAAAAAATCAGAGTATTTTACTCATTGCCTTCTATTCATTTGAACCACGAGAACTCTTTGTGAGTTCTTACCTTACAGTGGAGTCATACTCTGCCAGCCTCTTTCCGTCAAAATGGATCGGACGTCTAGAGCTGTCGGAGGCATCGGACGAGTAAAATGAGCGTTAACAATTGATTAATGAGATATTACAACTGTTCCTCATTGTATGATGTTATGATGCCTATGACGGCAGCACCAAAATACGGTAAAGCCTACGTGTCTTGCTGAACACGAAAATGTCATCATCCATTGTATGAACCAGCTCAAATGAAATGTGTGCCGTCCAGACTCAAGAGGACCAAAAAGGCAGCGAGAGTCCAAGTTCTTTTCTCACGGGCTCGTGGGGAAAGAGGAAATCTGTGTTGGTAAAAGTAAGAGAAGACGGCCTACTTTTCTTTGTTTTTTTTTACCTTTTTCAAATTCCACCCACTCTGCAATCTCGCTGCTTCATGCCTGTCAAACCAATCGTCTCAGAGGGTCGTCGGGAGTGGGCTTTCATTGGTCACAGGTTGATCATTTCCTCCTTGATTGTAACATGAGCAGAGTGAAACAGGCAGATGTTAATTTTGGGTTTGGCACTTACGAATGATTACACGGAGGTGTTCATCAGAGTTTTCTGAATCAAATAAAAAGGTCAGCTTTTGGTGGGTTGGGCTCGCACATTTACAAAGAGGAATCCAATCAGGGCTGTGGAGCAAAGCCAAATTTAATGTGTTTGGACTGAAATATCATATTTTGCATCCATGGCTCTGATTCACTTCCTGATTTGTGCCTCGCTCCAAAATCAAGGTCGGTGATGGCAAACTATAAGAAATACATGCAGTGACAGGCCATCACAGTCCTGTATTTTTGTAGTGTTTGCGCCTTTTCTCCCGACGTCTATTTGCCTTGTCTAATCACATATGGTTTGTTTGTTTGTTCCTGTGCATGTACATGACAGGCTTCACAGCCGAGCAGCCCTCAGGCCGTTTGGGTCGTACCTGCCTTGCGTCAATTACACGAGATCACCCGGTCATTCATCAAGCAGACTTACCAGAAGCAAGACAAGGTAAGACCAGAAACACAGTTGGAAAAACACTCCATCCGTTTCTGTACCTGTGTTTCATAAGTGATCATGATTAGGTTTGACTTTGTGACGAAGAGTCATTAAGATCTACTAAGTTTCCAAAATTTCAGTACGTGAACATCCTGCAATTTGCAGTTTAACTTGATGGGCAACCAATTACAGTTTATTTACATGAGGTTTACTTGACTAGTCACATTTTGAGGCATATAGGCCACGACAAATTAACATTTAGTATTCGTGTCATTTATGGGGACACCAGATCTTAATTATGGTTAAATGCTAATTAATTAATACATTTGTATTGTTGTAGCTCCACATCACCCTAAATTCGATAAAAAATAAATAAAATAGCATTAATAACAAGAACCTTGCATTTTTTGTTCCTAAAAAAATAAATAAAAAATTAATCAACATTTTAAATAAAGGCAATAATCACTATTATTTTTTTTATTTGAACAATCTACAAAAAATAAGAGTTTTAAAATCATTTGTAATAAGTAATGGACTATTTTTTTCCATTAAAACGTGAACAATAAATTAAGTTAAAAAAGAAATAACAATATTTACTCACAACGTGCTATTGACGATACCAGATGTCCAATCTCTTTAATGTGGGAGGACTTGCTCCAGATGCTCATGTTCATTGACAATGAACAGGCATCCAATACAGAAATGATTGCTGCTAGGCCTATTCAAAATAGATTGGACATCTAACGCTTTTGAACTCCCTATTAATTCAGTGGGTTCCCTATAAAAAACTGATTTTATGCTTTATCACGTCTTCTCGCAGAGCATCATCCAGGATCTGAAGAAAAACTTTGAGATTGTCAAACTAATCACGGGTTCCCTCGTTTGCTGCCATCGACTCGCGGTGACGGCTGCAGGAAATAGTTGCCTGTCAGGCTCCACCATGGTAGATGGAAGATACACCTACCAGGAGGTTGGTCGCTGTCGCTGCTTTTTCTCCATCTGAATTAAGTATAGATACTAATTATACAGCTACACTTCTTATGGGTCTGATTTCTTCTCTACTCTCAGTATCTGGACAGCCACCTGCGTTTCCTAGCATTTTTCCTCCAGGAGGCTAGCCTGTACCTGGTCTGGAATAGAGCTAAGGAGATCTGGGAGTGCCTGGTGTCCGGCCCAGATGTTTGTGAATTGGACCGTGAGGTACGTGGCTCTGGATGGAATATGCTGACGTCAAATTATTGTCCTTTCACTGTCAAGATGTTTCACAAATTCCATTTTCCTGATTGTTAAACTAGATGCTTTTATCCATTCATGCAAAACGTCTAAAAATTTAGATGTTTTATCAAATGTGGAGGAGTTAATTGCTGAGATTTTCTCCTTGGCATCACAGTTATCTTTCTTAATGTACCTCCTGTTGGAAGTATAGTTTAGGAATGAAATAATACTAACTACCGTATTTTCACGACTATAAGGCGCACTTAAAAGTCTTAAATTTCCTCCAAAATAGACAGGGCGCCTTATAATCCAGTGTGCTTTATATATGGAAAAAAAAATTAAAATGTGTCATTCATTGAGAGTGCGCCTTATAATGCAGTGCGCCTTATAGTCGTGAAAATGCGGTAGTAGGATTTTTATGACATTCCTGCCTTTGATCGTATGGCTCCGGTTCTCGGTCGTTTGGTCGCCGGTCTTTTGGTCGCCCGGGAGGTTAGTGATAATTACCATTTAAATCGTTGCTCAAATTCCCTACATACAAACTGTGAATTATTATTTAGTCATACTTAATGCCCTATTAATTGTTAGGCTAAAGAAAAGCTCCAAATTTCCCGTATTTTTATTGTTTTGTTGGAGAACTTGTTAAGACCCTGACTGACGTCCCTTCCTAAGGGGACAACTCATGTACATACACTCTTATACACTCACACGTCCGCTCAGTGAAACTGCTCAGGGCCGTTGTTGGCTTTTATTGATGCGTAGACCGTGTTGTTTTACCTTGTTTTGTCGCCAGTCTTTTGGTCGCCGGTGTTTTGGTCGCCGGTCTTTTGGTCGCCGGTCTTTTGGTCGCCGGTCTTTTGGTCGCCGGTCTTTTGGTCGCCGGTCTTTTGGTCGCCGGTCTTTTGGTCGCCGGTCTTTTGGTCGCCCGTTGTCGCGGTCCGGGCGACCAAAAGACCGCAACCAAAAGTCAGGCGACCAAAAGACCGCGACCAAAAGACCGCGACCAAAAGACCGGCGACCAAACGACCGCACACGGTATGGCTCCTATGTATTACAGATGTGTTTTGAGTGGTTCACCAAAGGCCAACATGATCTCGAGAGTGATGTTCAGCAGCAGCTCTTTAAGGAGAAGGTTCTGAAACTGGAGCCCTACGAGATCACCATGAATGGTGAAGCCTGCTTTTATTGACCTTATAATTGAGTGGTTAATGCACCTACTAACATTATTATGCATCCCACAAGGCTTCAACCTATTTAAGACCTTCTTCGAGAACGTCAATCTCTGTGATCATCGACTGAAACGCCAAGGAACTCAGCTGGTCTGTCACGACTCACTTATTTTGTGTGTAAATAAGCCGTGAGAATTATGCTCAAGACGGTAATTCATCGGTGTGCTTTCAGTGTGTGGAACGCCTGGACCTGACAGGGATGGACTTTATTTGGCGCATCGCCATGGAAACTCCTGATGAAGAGATAGCAAATGAAGCAATTCAGCTAATTATTACATATAGCTACACAAACCTCAACCCCAAAATGAAGAAGGTCAGTCCAAGAATCCGAATATGCAAATAAGACATTTCTCAGTGAAAATATTTGTGTTAACAGTTTTGGGCTGCGAGAGAAAATCAAAGGAATTTCTTACCCCAGATAGCTTGTGTGAGGATTTTTAAAAAAGTTGTATTGGAAAGCAAAAGGCTAAAGGCTAACAAGACAAGACAACTATTGTCTCCATGTAAACCGCATCACCATCGAAAAAAAACTTACCAATGATGAACTATGTGAAATACTCCCATTTTATTGACACTTAAAAATGTCTGCGAACAGGAATTTCGTCTACTTTATGGAAATATTGATTAATAAGGTGTTGTCTTGCACTTTAAGCAAGTTTTCAGATATATTCATCCATGTCTGGCAATTTTAAGCTCTACTTTGTCTCTTAACCGACACCCATTTCTTCTCTGTCACAGGATTCGGTATCTTTGCACAAGAAATTCATTGCCGATTGTTATAAGAGACTCGAGGTGAGTGATGCACTGTGACAACCAGTTGTCCTGCTTTTTTCCAAACACACCACCTGAGACAGGAGGGGTTTCTATATGTTGATATCAGGCAGCCAGTTCAGCCCTTGGCGGGCCTACTTTGACACACGCTGTTACTAGAGCCACCAAGATGCTTACAGCCACCGCCATGCCCACGGTTGCTACATCTGTACAATCACCTTCCAGGTATATTTTATGAATAGCCTACTTCTTATCAAGATTATTTTTTAGTTCATTTCAAAAGCTTCCATTCTCTTCTCCAGATCCACTAAGCTGGTCATAATCGAAAGACTGCTGCTATTGGCTGAACGTTATGTCATCACAATAGAGGTAGGTCCCGCCGGTTCTTCTCATGACGATTGTTTATAGGTTGGCATTGTAAATGAGAAACTTAAGTCAATGTCCATACCTGCATAAATAAAGAATTTAAATAACAATTATCTTGTATATAAGCATGCACCACAAAATAATGAATGTATTTTTTTCCATTAGGCTACATGCATAAATACATACACAAGTCTGGTACCATTTTTAAAAAGCACCCGTACAGGAATAAGAATTCATTGGCAATATTAGTAAGGTTTCAAATTCAAATTGTATATTGAGTATAGTCGTTCTTTTTAATCAATATTATAGTAAATGGGGTAATACACTTTAACGTATTTTTCTAAGTTTGAAAATGTTGTCATGGTTTCCCTCTAACCATTTAATTCTTATTTACAGGATTTGTACTCCGTTCCTCGCACTATTCTACCTCACGGGGCTTCCTTCAATGGACACCCTATCTCTCTTCACATCACTTATGAGTCAACCAAAGATACATTCACCTTAGAGGTATTGAAGCTGCTTTCTCCTTTTCTCTGGAATACCACTTTATTGATTAGCATCTCGAGCGAAGATCTCCTTTCTGCTTTCCTTTCTGCCTGCAGACCCATAGTAATGAGACAATAGGAAGCATCCGGTGGAAGATATCTGAGCACTTGACCTGCCCTGTGGATAATGTCCAGATCTTTGCCAATGATAGTGTGGTACGTGTTGCTAGTTGTCAATGATAGGAGCGTTGATTTCCTCTTTTTTTTGGGTTCAAATACACCTTTTTTTATTTTATTTTTTATCTCTCTCCCTCATTAAAGTATTGTACACCTCTCCCAGTCATACGTTTCCCCTGAAGCCAATGTCAATTGTAAATCGTTGTTATCCATTTGGCTTAAACGTCTATGGAGTGGCAGGGGAAACACCACCTTAAGCAACATCCCTGTTTTATTTTATTTTTCTCTCATTGGATCCCTCCGCTGTCCCTTCACCGTATGTTAGTTGACCATGAATCGGGACCAGAAACTGCTGTCCCAGCTTGGCTTTAGCGACGAGCAGAGCCTGACGGTCAAAAGCTCAGGCACGGGCACGCCCTCGGGCAGCTCGGAGTCGTCCGCTTCCGCTTCAAGTAGTTCCAGTTCAGCTGTCTTCAACTCTGCCTACGCCCTGGAGCAGGTAGCTTCTGAATAAAGATTAAAAGAAGGCTCTAGTTTGTGGATTTTGTGGTATTGATGTGCTTGTTTCTTGCTAGGAGAAATCCCTTCCTGGTGTTGTCATGGCTCTGGTGTGCAATGTGTTTGAGATGCTTTACCAATTGGCCAACTTGGATGAGACCAGGTAGAAAAGCTACACAGTGTTTCCTACACATTCTTGGTTTAGTAATCAGTTTCCCTTTCATTTTATCAAGTGTGTGTGGATTTTTGTGATTGGCAAATATACTGTTTGACTCTTCATGGTCAGTAGATCAGTATAAACATTTTAGGCAGATACGTCCATTGCTTGTATTTTTATTTTATTTTTTATATTTGGGAAAGATCTGGATCTTGCCTCTGTGAATACTAGGAGTTTACACTACAAAATGTGATTTTGACATTTATATAGGGCTCAAGTTTTAGATTGGCTGATAAGAAAATGTATTTTTCCTCTCAGGATCACTCTGCGCGTGAGAAAGTTACTCCTCCTGATCCCAACAGATCCCGAGGTGCAAGACGCACTTGACAACTTTGTCCCCAAAGAATCCAGCGTGTGGAGCCATCAGGTAGAGTTGGCCACTCATATTCAGGGACTCAATTAATTTAAAAAAATGTATACATAAAAAAACTAAGTGTTCTTGCAGGCCTTTAAGTGTGTTGTGTCTCGTCAAATCAGCATGGTGCAAGTCGGTATGTTGTTTCCTTCTGCTCACTTCTTTTCTTATCTACGTTGTAGAAGACATTGTTTACCCTCGGGCAGGGGGCCGGCTCTCGCTCACCATCCACGGCCTCCAAGCAGCAGCACCAGCCCAGCGCCGCATCCATCCTGGAGTCTTTGTTCAGGTCTTCGGCCCCAGGCATGTCGACATTTAGAGTGCTCTACAACCTGGAGGTACAGTGACACATTTAAAAAAAAAAATAAACAGCTTCAAGCTAAGGTGTTCCTGTATATGGTAATGATACAAGAGCTTTAGATAAGACAAAGCTTTCCCCAAACCATTATGCTCAGATTATTTGATTTGGTACTGTGGCATGACATTGCAACCACAGCATACGGCTCTGTTTATTTAGCAACTCTTTCTTTGAATTGTTCAAGCGTTTAGTTGTTGTATGTAAATTCAACTGTATGGATAGATGGAAAATAATTGCAGTTTTCCATGTAAACCTCAGGTACTGAGTTCAAAACTCATGCCCACATCTGATGATGAGATGGCTAAAACCAGCAGCAAGTCCTTCTGTGATAACTTCCTTAAAGCTGGAGGACTTAGGTATGACTCTTACATTAATAGTATGAATCTGCTTGGTAAAGGGGGTCCTTGGAATAGAGGGGTGGCATGACTTTGAGCATCTCATAGGTGTATTTTGTGCTTCTTTTAAAAGTATTCTCTGTTCCATCGCAGTCTGGTGGTGAATGTTATGCAAAGAGACTCCATCCCATCAGAAGTGGACTATGAAACGCGACAAGGTGTCTACTCCATCTGTCTTCAGTTGGCCAGGTGTAGTACAATGTCTAAACACATCATTGGTCAGCAAAAAGGACCTCCTGTAGTCAGCTTTTCCCCCCTCTTTTTTATTTTATTTTAAATATGCAGGTTCCTTCTGGTTGGCCAAAGCATGCCTGCGGTACTGGATGATGATGTCATCCGGGACGGCGACGCGCTGTCGTCCCGACCGTTCCGTAACGCAGGCCGAACAGGCCGCCAACTCTCTCTCTGTGCAACCCCTGAGAAAGCCTCGTATAGGCAGATGTCGCTGTCTGAACGGTCGTCCATCAGAGTGGAGGAGATTATACCTGCTGCACGTGTCGCTATTCAGGTACCACATGACCACCGTGCCTCCCTGGGATATAGTAACCACATTTCATTTAGAGTTTTCCTCGAATAACATAGGAGTAGCCATTGTACTTAGTGTCCTCACCAAAACGAAAAAGAAAAATATTTCAGCAACCCGCAATTTATTTATTTATATATTTATTAATTAACTTATTACCTATCTATTTATGTCTAAAATGTATTTTCCTGTGTCTGCATTCTCACCCTCTTGCTACTGTGACAATGAAAACAAATGAACAAAGCATGTGACCTTTTCACCTCTCCATCCAGGCGGTAAAAAGAAACCTGGAGCTAACTGTTAACAGTTGTAAACTTGTCTGTTGACTAGTTTGGGAGACAAGTTTTATCAGTGTTTCCTATCAATTGTTTGGCTGAGATAGTAGTTTACAATCAAACACAATTGTCCAGAAGGGGAACATGGCTTTTAGCAAACAGTAAGGCAATGGATAATCGCTTGAATCTGTCGGGCACTAAAAAATTAATATTCTGTGATTTAGTACAGTATGCCCTCTTTCAGTGGCATATTATAACCAAATATTGCTATCTGTTCTAGACTATGGAGGTGGGCGACTTTACCTCCACGGTCGCATGTTTCATGCGATTGACCTGGGCAGCGGCCGCGGGCCGACTGGATCTTGTCGGCAGCCCACAGCCCATCAGGGAGACCCATGCCTCATTTCTTTCTCAGGGAGTGCGCACCCGAGTCAGTAGCACAGGTAAGAGATTGCCTTTTTGTGAAAAGGAGAAATTGTGCAGATGAGAGGTGGGACTTTTTAATGGCCTCTGAATAAATAGTTGTTTCTCTGCTGGTGCAGCAAATGGCAACTCGGCAAATCCTTTGCCTGTACGGTTTAATCACTAGGTGCAGATTTCACAGCACTGACTATGCTTATTAATTGCAGGAAGTAACTGCAGCTCCAGCAGCGAGGGAGAAACGCCAACGGCATTGCATGCCGGCATTTGTGTTCGACAGCAAAGCGTCTCCATAAAAGATGCCATCATCGCCCGTGAGGCGCTGTCGCTCCTGGTCACCTGCCTGCAGCTACGCTGTCAGCAACTATGTAAGAATTGAGTCATGTTTGCAGGCACTGGTTTTGTCGTCTTTTCTGTGCTTCATGTGGTGAAAACATCTCAAATGTTTTTCTCCCTACAGCATCTTTCTACAACCTACCCTGTGTCAATGACTTCATCATTGATGTGCTGCTGGGTTCCCCCAGTGGAGAGGTAAGATGAATTAGGTTTTGTTTTCCCAATTCTGTTTTTCAGTTTTCTGGTGTGTCTTTAGCACAGTAATCAGATCAAGCTCTGACGCATTTCTAGGAATAGTCAAATAGAAGATTACGCACTTGTTTAATTTCACACTTGCTAGGGTAGGTTGGCAGTTCATATTATTAAATAATGTCATTTCAGTTGTTGGTATTTGGCTTGTCTTTTAGATCCGCCGCGTGGCCTGTGACCAGCTGTACACTCTGAGTCAGTCAGACACGTCAGGCTTCGCCGATGTCCAGAAACCCAATTTGTTCTTGCTCTCGGTCATCCTCACCGCTCAGCTGCCGCTGTGGAGTCCTACGTCGGTCATGAGGGGAGTAAATCAGAGGTAAGTTGGAAGAAAATGAAAGGTATCTGAAAATGATGAGCATCGCAATAAGCTCATGTCTTTGATTTGATTTCATTGTCAGATTGCTATCTCAGTGCACGGAGTACTTTGACTTGCGATGTCAGCTACTGGATGATCTAACAAGTAAGATTTAAATTCGTGACTATTCATTTTGATTGGGAATATCTGAAGTAAAAAGTGGATACAGTTTAACTGTATTGAAATTGAATTAGGTTTGTGCATATAGGAAGGTTTAAAAATGATTTTGTTGGGTCTTTATACAGTAGATGTTCAGAGATTTGGTGTGAGATCTGTAAGATAAGATTGTAAAATAAGATGACAAAGTTGCTTGGCAATTGCTTGTTCATATTGTATCAGGTTTTGTAAGTATAGAAACATCGATCTATCAGATCACGTTAAATAAGGGTTCACTGTACCTTACACTTCAAATTAAAAAATGTACTACGACACTACCATTCTGTTTACCCCATGCAGCTTCGGAGATGGAAGCATCACAAGTCATCACCGCCACCATGCTGGAGGATGAAATCTCTTGGCTGGACAACTTTGAGCCCAGCTGGAGCTCAGAGATGGAAACCAGCGAGGCGGACAACATCCTTCTGGCGGGACATTTGCGTCTCATCAAGACCCTGCTCTCGCTTTGCGGAAATGAGAAGGAGCATCTTGGTGAGTGTGCAAAATCAATATCAGGACGTCTGGCTGTGACACAATTGAAAATGGAGGACAATAGGGGTTTGTTGTTTTTCAACAACCAAATAAAACTTCTATGTCTTACTGACCATTCATTTGTAGCATGAACATCCCTTAGCCTAACTCTCCCCTTAGGCCCGTCTCTGATCCAGCAGCTTTTGGACGACTTCTTGTTTCGAGCATCACGCATCATTATCAACACCTCCAACTCCACCGCTTCCCCCGCCCCCAGCCACGATTTCCACCCCAAGTAAGACCTTAAAACAACCAGACCAAAAGAGGATTGATCAGGATTATCAGAGTCAAAAGGTGCACCGATCGATTGGCCAACCATCGGGAGCGATTTCGTTAATTTGGGGAGATTAGTGATCAGTCTATTACAACAAATAATGCGTCACGCCTGATGTCAATGAGCAACATTAGCCTATTATCATTTGGTCACTGACATTCATGGTCAATAATATAAGCATAAAAGTGCACTTGTTTTTTTTAAAATACTTTCACAAATCAAACGTAATATTCTACAATTGTAACGTCTGCCGTTCTTTCTTACGTTAATGTGGGAAGGAGAATTATTTGTATTGGCATTCCATGTAAACCTCAGGTTTATGACTGTGTGGTAAGGCCACTAGAGGACATTTAAGTTAGATGATACTTGTTCTTTAATGAATGCTCACTTTTGGCTCACCTGCAGACTGTTCCAGCATTAAAATGTATTCAGATATAAAAAAGACTAAGAAACCTGTAGTTCTCTATACTATATTAATGTATCAATTTGTTTGGCTTTTTGTAAAGAAGGCTCCTTTTTTTCCCAATTATTATTTTTTAAAACTACTGCATGTGCAGTTAAAAAATATTTGACAGGTTCAGTTTTGTGTAAAAAGATCAATTGGAATATTAAAGATGCTTGCTGTTGTTTCTAAAAAAAAAAAGTCTGATTTGGCAAAAAACGAGATCCTTTTTACAAAATGGTGAACGGTCAGTAAATTGGAATCGGTGCACCACTATCAGAGGCAGTTAGTTCTAAAGAGAGGGGGAAAATATTTCCCTCGCTAAAGGTCTTCTGTGCAATGTCTCTCAGGTGCAGCACTGCCAGCAGTCGCCTGGCAGCCTACGAGGTTTTGGTGATGCTGGCCGACAGCTCACTCTCCAATCTACGCTTGATCACCCGAGAGTTGCTCTCCATGCACCACCAGTCTGACCCGTCCCTCTGCAAAGAGTTTGACGTAAGATGCCGATATTTGAACCCATCTTCTAACTGAGTTGTAAAGGTTAACTCTCTTATCTCGTCCATGTCAGTATCTTCCCCCCGTAGAGAGCCGCTCAGTTTCAGGTTTTGTGGGTCTGAAGAACGGAGGCGCCACGTGTTATATGAACGCAGTTTTCCAGCAGCTTTACATGCAACCGGGCCTCCCAGAAGTACATGCACTGCTGACTTTTTTTTCTTTTTACATCTGTTTTGTACACGGGCGTTAATGTGTGGGTTCAATGATTCTAAAGGCTTTCCTGTCCATCGAAGATGACACAGACCAGCCTGATGAAAGTGTTTTCTACCAAGTTCAGTCTTTGTTTGGTCACCTCATGGAGAGCAAACTGCAGTACTATGTACCGGAAAACTTTTGGAAGGTATTAAGATCATAAAATTAAAAAAAAAAATCCTACATGTAGTTTTGGATTCTACATTTTGTAATCTCATCTTAACATATATGTATTTTAGATCTTCAAGATGTGGAACAAAGAGTTGTACGTGCGAGAGCAACAAGATGCTTATGAATTCTTCACCAGCCTGGTGGACCAGCTGGACGAGCATCTCAAGGTTTGATGATTTGGTTATATAGGAGGAGGATTTATTTGTGTGTGTGTATGAACACACACGTTAAATATGTCTCTTCCCTCCTGCCAGAAAATGGGCCGTGAGCAAATCTTCAAGAACACATTTCAGGGTATCTTTTCTGACCAGAAGATTTGTAAAGACTGTCCTCATCGGTTAGTCGCGAATTGTTGAATTGCTACATTTTTCTTCATTTCCTCCCTAATACTATATATATTATATATTAGATGTCATTCACACATGCCATATGAACTGTCTGTTCTATATCTATGTTGGCAGGTACGAGCGTGAAGAGACATTCATGGCACTGAACCTCGGTGTGACATCTTGCCAAAGTCTTGAGATTTCACTGGATCAGTTTGTACGAGGGGAGGTTCTGGAGGGCAGCAACGCCTACTACTGTGAGAAATGCAAGGAAAAGGTACGTCAATGGATTCTATTGTCAGTTTGGCGTCAAGCATTTCTCGAATGTCTCGTTATATTCACGTGTACAGAGAACCACCGTGAAGAGGACTTGCATCAAATCCCTGCCCAGCGTTCTCTGCATTCATCTCATGCGTTTTGGCTTCGACTGGGAGAGCGGACGCTCCATTAAATACGACGAACAGATTCGGGTGCGCTTCAACGGTGGTCCTTTGGATATTTTTTGGGAACGTGTCGGCATAAAAGGGATGACAATTTTCTGCGTTTGCAGTTCCCTTGGGTGCTTAACATGGAGCCATACACTGTGTCTGGCATGGCACGTCAGGACTGCAGCGGGGAGGGCGGCGAGGGACGAGGCGACCTTCCGGCCGGAGGTTCCCCCAGGAAAAAAGTCACCATTTCAGAAAACTACGAGCTGGTGGGCGTGGTGGTCCACAGCGGGCAGGCACATGCAGGCCACTACTACTCCTTTATTAAAGATAGACGGTAAGAGAGAGACTCTTCATACTTGGCCAAAGCATTTTTATGCATATTTGATATTGTTTGTCTGCAGTGGTAGCTCACGTGGACGTTGGTACAAGTTCAACGACAACATGGTGGAAGAGTTCGACATGAACGACGAAACTTTAGAGTACGAGTGCTTCGGTGGGGAGTATAGGCCGAAAGTTTACGATCAGTGTGAGTAACATATGCAGAAAATATTTCGATCTACAGAAAAGGCATCTGCAAAGTCTAGATTTCTGTGGCTCTGTGTTTTTCTGCAGCCAACCCTTACCCCGATGTGAGGAGGAGATACTGGAATGCCTACATGTTGTTTTATCAAAAGATAAGTGAGAAAAACTCACCTGTCCAGCCCAAAAAAAGCCGAGTCAGCATCATGAGGCAGGAAGCGGAGGACCTCACACTGTGAGCGAGCGTCAGTTGTTGTTCTGAAATAGTGCAAATAAGGTTCATTCAATTCATTACCTATATTTTCTAGATCTGCACCCTCCTCCCCTGATGTCTCGCCACAGTCGTCCCCACGTCCCCCTAGGGCTAACAACGACCGCCTCACCCTGCTCACCCGCCTAGTCCGCAAAGGCGAGAAGAAAGGCCTGTTTGTGGAGAAGATGCCCGCCAGCATCTACCAGGCGGGTGTCCAGCTTACAATAAACATTTTACCGACAGGGATGGAAAGCTAACTTGACTTCTGTTGTTTTGATTCCCGCTGTAGATGGTAAGGGACGAGAATCTCAAGTTCATGAGGAACAGAGACGTCTACAACAGCGACTACTTCAACTTCACCCTCTCTTTGGCCTCTGTCAATGCAGTATGTCTTTTATGTTGTTAGATTTATTTGACCATCATACGTACTCAGGTTTCTAAGTAAACTGGACTTCACTTCAAGTCATTGTATCTAATTATGCTCCAACTAGGGATGGCAACTGAGCTTAACAATTTTTTATCAGTAAATGTGTTATTGGTACAGTATTGGTATCGTATGATAACACACAGATGGATGTTGGAATCAGCATCGAGAGACAAAAAATTATATCATTGCAACGCTGCTAAACATCCTGGCTGAAAATGCATAGTATACGCAATGGTTTATGTTCCTCTTGATTAAAACTACAGTACAGAAAGAACCAGTATCTAAAAACATTTAGTGGTATTATGATGGTGAACAGAATTACAAATACAACTTTTTATGATTTTTCCTATTGAGAAAAGGTTGAAAATGTTGGTGTTGTTGTGCCTTTTTAATTCAAGAAGACCACGCGCTTGACAATTAATTGAGATGCAGTTCAATAGTGACCTCATTTTGTTGTTCCAGACCAAATTGAAGCATCCAGACTACCAGGCCATGGCCAAAGAGAGTCTCCAGCTGGCTGTCCAATTCCTCCTCCATACCTACCTCCACACCAAAAAGAAGCTCCGGTATGAACAAACATTGATTGATAAAGCATAATCACAAGCAAGATTATTAAGGTGTCATGATTTAACAAACACAGCGTGGATACTGAGGAGTGGATGGCCACAGTAGAGGTGTTGCTGTCCAAAAGCAGCGCCGCTTGCCAGTGGATGATTCAGTACTTGGTGGGACCAGAGGGACGGGAGATGACCAGGTTGGAATGGACACTTTTTTTTGTTTATCTCTGTCTTTTGCATTATAGTAAAACATATTTTCATCTTGTAGGATTTGCCTGTTGGAGTGCGGCATGAGGGAGGTCCGGGTGGTGGTGGCATCCATCCTAGAGAAGACCCTGGAGAGCGCACTGCACTTTGCTGAACCGGGTCTGGACGGCCTTACTGACGCCCTGCTCTCGCTGCTGGATAAGGACGTTCCTGAGAATGTGAAAAACTGTGCGCAGTACTTCACCCTCTTCAGTAACTTCACTCAGAAGGTAACAAAGGCAAATTTACTTTAAAAAATCATTTTTGCTGGGATGTCTGGGATTTAATGATCATGGTTCAGTGCCATTGAATGCAATTTAACTCAAAAAAATCTCACAAAAAGCTATTGATCTGTTGCCATCAATAGCGCAAAGTAAGTTAATTAAACTTGAACACCATTCGAACAGTATGTCCTCCATTTAAGTGTTGTAAGTGATGATGTAAAACAGTTCATTTTTAAAGCACCTCTGGTTTGTTTCTTACTGTCAATAGCAGCTGATGATTTAAAGGGAAAGACAAGATATTTATTAGTATGTGCATACCAGCGGGAATAATATTGTTTAATAAATTGAAAGAACATATATATTTGATTTTCCTGTTTAATAGTAGAGCAAAATGTAAATGGATTTAAAAAAACTGTATTTTGAGAAAATGGGGACAGACCTTTTATCAATGCTCATGTTAATTTACCCAATCAAGTCCAAGTATCTCAAATTATTCATATCCATTATTACAGGGGCCTTGCTAGAATCTTTTGGTACATGCGTGGGTATAACTTACATGACAAAGTGACAAAAACATGTCTCTATTGTCATTTGTCTACTCTCTACTAGTCTATACATGAACAAAATACTGTCACGTGTTCCCGCAGGGTTGTGAAGCATGTCAGCTATTGTTGAAACACTCGGCCTATCGTCGAATGCTCCTTTTCCTTCTTGGACCCAATCGGCAAAACAACCAGGTAGATATCTTTTTTGTTTTTTGTTTACACTTTTGTCCTGGCTATTAGCAGCCCGTAAAATGGTTCCTCAGTGATCTACATTCTTATCCTCCTCATGTCTGTTCAGAACCGCCGGTGGAGTCCAGCCCAAGCTCGAGAATTTTTCCAGCTCCACAGCACGCTGGCACTCATCACTCTACACTCGGACCTCGACACCCAGCGGACACACTGTGAGACGCTACCCTGACC
Source organism: Stigmatopora argus (assembly GCF_051989625.1). Taxonomy (NCBI): domain Eukaryota; kingdom Metazoa; phylum Chordata; class Actinopteri; order Syngnathiformes; family Syngnathidae; genus Stigmatopora; species Stigmatopora argus. The sequence goes on from NC_135394.1 coordinate 8,935,004, forward strand.
CACTTTTTTTTGTTGCACTTCTTCTCACAGTCTTCTGTTTCTTCGATGTAGCGCCGGAAGGTTTCACCCTGCACGTTAGCGGCCTCCCATCCACCACACCGCTCCTCCCCCTCCACTCGGACATCTTGGCATCTGTTTTCACCGCTGAGGGACAACCCTACCTTCTCGAGGTGTCGAGCTTTGTTTCAAAATTTGTGCGCTAATATTTCAAAGTTGCATCATGACCAGGCCCTTCTGGTAATTTAGGTGATGTTCGCCATGCGCGAGTTGTCGGGCCCCTTGACGCCGCTCATCAGCATGGTGACCTACTGCTCCTACTGCAATGAGCCTTTCTCTCTCGGTGTGCTGCAGCTCCTCAAGGTAACCGGCACACAACACAATGGTGTGGTGTGCCTTTATAAAGTTTTTGATTGATTGTACCTTGTTAGACTCAACTGGAGACGGCGCCACCTCACGAGTTGAAGAACATCTTCCAATTGCTGCAGGAGCTTCTGGCGAGTCCTCAGGCAACCCAGACTATTACATGTACATATTATTGATTTGTTAATGTTCTCCTTTAGGTAGTGGAGGATCCTTTACAGTCACAAAGGCTCAAGTATGCTTTTGAGTCAGAGAAAGGCCTGCTGGGTGAGTCACTATTGACATATTTGAAATGCTCAAATGGTTCTTGACACTTTTATTTACCGCAAAGACGGTGTTTTATTGCAAGAGTATCAAAATTCAGTTAAATGTCATAAAATGTTACTGTCAAGAGGTAATAAGATTTTTATTTACTTTTTTTATTGCAAAAGTATCGAAATTCAGTCAAATGTCATTAAAATGTTATTGTCAAGAGGTAATTTGATTTTTTTTGTAAATAAAAAAAATCAACTGTTATTTTCTTGGAAGTTGTGCATGTCTTTTTTTTTGTTTAGTTTAATTCTGTTGCTTTTTTCCCTACTAATTGCATTCCATCTATGAACTCCAAATATTTGTCCAGTAACGATAAATCTCATCCACAGCTTTAATGCACCAAAGTAACAACGTGGACAGCAGACGTTGCTACCAATGTGTCAAGTTCTTGGTCACATTGGCCCAAAAGTGGGTGGCAACCACAATCTATATAATAACATACAGTTATTTTTCTTTACATACACTGTTGTGAACATTTAAGACAAAACCAGCATGTGTGCCAGCAGGTGTGCTCCCGCCAAGGATTACTTCAAGGACCTTTCTGGACACTGGAGTTGGGCGGTCTTGTGGCTCCAGAAGAAGGTCGGCTTTGAAACCCAAACTTGTTTTTTTATGTTGATATTTGGAAGACGATGAGGTAATCACTCTTGTTTCACTTGGCCTCAGATGACAGAACATTACTGGACGCCGCAAAGTAACGTATCAAACGAGACCTCCACCAATAAGAGCTTCCAGCGTACTATTTCTGCGCAGGTACAGCAGATGTTTACATCAGACAATCATGTCGTTCATATTATACATTCAATTGTAGTGTTAATGTTGTCCGTCTTTAATGTTGAAAATAGTCATTCATTTTAAATGAAACTAATGGGTTCGTTAGAAGATGCCATTTGTAAAATCAAATGTTTTGAGACTGCATTTGAAGAGTGAGAAGTAAGTAAAAGAGGCGAATATTTGGAGCGAGGGAGTTCCTTCCTGTGTTTGGCGGCAGAGTGACTAAATAAATGTGTGTTTAAATCCATGAAGGATACGCTAGCCTATGCCACGGCCTTGTTGAACGAAAAGGAGCAGTCGGGCAGCAGCAACGGCTCCGACGGAAGCCCCGCCAACGAGAACGCCGAACGCAGCATACGACAGGTAAGCCCGATATGTTCCAATGGCATCTGTGTGAACGAGTGGGAAGGCAGCATGAGACTGGCAATTTTCCACCACCCACGATTGCAATTAGACAGACTTGGAGCAGCGCTGTTCTTTTTCTGACTCCATTTTTTTGTCACCATTGACAGCAGCATTGGATTGGATAACTTTATTCATCCCGTATTTGGGAAATTTCATTGTGATAGTAGCAAAAGGGTGAGAATGCAGATACAGGAAAGGCATAGTTACACATAGTTACAAGTTAGACAATACAGTCACAAAGACTGCAAGCTCATCAATGGCAAGCATACAAGGTCAATGTTTTTTATGACCTTATGATCCTTGTATTGATGTTATTATTTTGCTTTCATGCATTCAAAATTATTAAGAAAAAAATACATTTCTAGGCAGAGAAATTTAAAAAAAAATCTGAATAGTAAAGAAGAAATGGTAATGAAATTTGTTTTCTTTTATTTTTTTTCCTTAATAAATGACAAATACTTAATACAGTGTACCTTGGCAATAAAGTGGTCATCTTAAAAATTATTATCATTATTATTATTTCATTAAATTAATGCTACGACTGCTTTAGATTTTTTTTTCATGACTGCTTGTGTTTAAAAAAAGTTTATATTTAAATGTGACATATCTTTGATTATTTTATTCTTGTATTCTATGCAATTGCAGTAAACATAGCATAATTTGTGGACTAAGCCACTACTTTTTCCCCTCGTTTTCAATCCGATACTTTATTTTCCAGTGAAAATGAAAGCCGTTTTCTTGGAAAGTTTGGTGGGTGTGGCTTATACAGTTCCCACAATTATGGCGACTTCACTTATCGCAAATTCACTTTTTTCTGCTATTATGTTAAAAAAATATATATACTTCAAATTTTCTTCCACCACAGGGGTCCGAGTCTCCCATGATGCTCGGCGATTCCAAAAGCGACCTGGAGGACCTTGACCCTTAGCCCTTGTTCTCCCTGTGGAAGGCACGCGGGCTGAGAACCACACGGCCCCGATATCACTCGGGCTGCTCTGACTGGCCCGGGGGACGTTGAAAGAAAAAAACTCAACAGAAAAAGCCAATTGCAACAACGTGACGTGGAAGAGAGGAAAAAAGAAAAATGCCAAAAAAAAACAGAGAGAAACTCTTGAATTACTTCCAACAAGATGAATTATAAGGGCAGTTTGGATTAAAGGGGGAGTGAGCAGTCTTCCTCCTTTGGTGATCGTCTTTTTACAGCGGGGAGGGGGGTTATTTTACCGTTTTTTTCCGTTTCCCCCCCATTTTTTTCCTCACACTCACTCAACCGTAATCATTTATTCAAAGACCATGTTTTAAAAGTCCTTGAAAGAAACTTTGGATGCAAACACAAATCTCCACTTATCCGCAAGCACTTGCGTGGAACAAGTGGGGGACGAGACAGGGCAGGGGTGGGCGTGGGGGTCTCAGTATGCACTTTATTTGCCACGCACACCGCGCGCTTCCTCATGTTTTTTTTCTTCCAATTTTATTTTCATCGCTCATTTTAACACTACCCGCTACCCTTTTTTCCCTCTGCCTCTTTCCTCATGCAGGTTACTCTCAACAAAATGAGGACGGGGTTTAAAGGTCGCCGCCAATATGTCACATACACGCACACGTGTGTGCTTGGACGTGCCATGCATTCATAGCCTTTTTTTGTTGTTGTCTTTTACGCCATTTTTAACACATACTGCTCATAAACAATATTACCTCTGCTTTTTTTGGTGCCATACACACATGAAAGCGAATGCTTCTCAAAGCTAATATTACCTCTCCCTCGCTTTTACTTGCTTTTGTGCTGCCACAACACAGTTGCATGCCCTCCTAAATGCTCAAATACCCCCCAACATGCTTTTATTTGCCTTTTGGTGCCATTGAACTCTCTCTCTCACACACTCACAGACACCCCCACACATGGAGGAAGATGCATGTAGCGTTGACTCAATAACACACAATAGTAGCCCAGTTATCGGGAGTTCCGAAGTGCCTTAATCTCCCGGTAACTCCCACCACCGCTACAATCAACTCATCACATCATATGCGACAATAATGTAGTGACCGTGTGTGAGTGTTGGCTTTAAAAGGTCAATGTTTACACGGCGAGGACCTAGGAAGTCATTTGGACGGTCATTTTATCACAGGCCGCGCCACCCGCTAAACTTCCTGTTGTGACGCGTGTTTGTGTGTGTTGAAGTGACTTAAAGAAAAACAAACCTAGCCCTCACTGCTTTTCTCATGTGTTTCAAAGGAAAAAAATGAAATCACTTTTTCTTTTTTAATGTCAAGAAGGGGGTGGGGTATTGATGTAAGGGGAGGGGCATATGGAACTTGTGCAAGTTTTACTGTCAGTGGGATTTTTTTTTTTCTGACGATTCACAATCTGCCATCACACGTTTTTGTGTGAGTGTGTCTGTAACGCATGTTAAAACGCCCGAGTTTTAATTTGTACGACAAAAGTTTGATTATGGCGGGGTTGTGGGGAGGGAGATTTGATATAAAATAAACTGGAATGCACACGTTTTTGTAAACTGTTTTTGTATGGCTGTTTTTTTTATTTTCAGGTGGGCATTAGCCAATATGGTTTTCACAAAAAAAGGAAGAAAATTCAAGTGATTGACTTGCATAAGTCTGGTTCATCCTTGGGTGTAATTTCCAAGAGTATCATTGTCCTGGATGCTATGTCACTTTATTGGATGTTCCTGAGGTGGGGCTCAAAAAGTTACTTGCTCTTGTTTTCTTTGCAAAAAAAGTAAAATAGTTAACATAATCCAGCATCGTTTACTCCAGTGGAAAACTTTGAAGTACTAAATATTATAATCAAGCATGAACTGCACAAAATGAGCACTAAAAGCCACATGCAGTCTCAAATGTGAAACAGGTCGATGCCAATCAAGCTATTTGATTTCACTTGCCTACTGCTAAATGGCCACATCATTAGATACACAATTTCAGTCTCCCGCGGCAACAGCAGACGGTGACCCCCTCAGCGTCACCTCTGCCAAGCGCCTTCCACTCGGTCCCGATCCAACCTGGAGGACAGGACGGGTAGACGTGCGATTTGGACACTCAGCATTCAGAACCTGCAAGTATAAAATGACACTATATTTCCATCTATTTTGCTGTTTGTCTCAGGCTAAGCAAGTCATAACAGACCGCAGTTATATATATATATATATATATATATATATATATATAATAATGATATATAAATATATATATATATATATATATATATATATATATATATATATATATAATATAATTATATATAATTATATATATATATAATGACTATAAAACCTCTACTGCAGGTACAGCTTCCGACACATAAAATAATCATCAATAATAACCTCACACAATTGAAATATTATTTAGGAATATAGCCATATTTTAGTCACCAAAATCCTTTTTACCTGTACACAATATCCACCCTCCTTTATTTCTTCCTTCTTTTCTATTCTGTGATTCAGATATTTCTTAGGCCAGCAGAGAAGGCCTTGAAGACCCTGACGGCACACCACTGCCAAGTATCATTTAAATGTCTAGAAGTAAAAAACACTATAGTACATGTCATCACAATGTTCATAATGTGCAATACTGTATATTTTAAAGGATTAAAGCCCAACCAAAAAGTATTTACAGCTCCCCCCACTGACTAATGCACGTTATGATGAAAACAATGTATTTTTTCAAGTATGAAAGCCCAATCAACACGTATTTACAGCCCCGCCCCCGCCCCACCCACTGACTAATGCATGTTTATTATGAAAACATTTTTTTAAGTATTAAAGTCCAACCAAAAAGCATTTAAAGCCCCCCCTCCACACACACACACTGACTAACGCACGTTATTATGAAAACAATTTATATTTTGTGTGTGTCTATTTTTAATAGGCGTGGCCGAGGTCACAGTTCAAATTGCCGACGTCAAACCCCAAAATGGCTGATGAGCCAGGAGGCAACACGGGCGTGCACTGCAGAGCAGCTCAAAAGTGACGATTTGCCGAAGAAAGCCTGACAAACTTCTCACAGGACGATGCAGCACATTCGGTACGTTGTCATTTGGGGATTTCGAAGTCCCAGTTCTCGTCTTAAGAGTGATAAGAGCATGATTCGTTGACGTGATGTAGCCCCATGTGTGTGCAGACGGCAAAATGTTTGCAAACAAATTGGCTACATTGCGTTACCGATCGCTCTTTGTTTAAAAAGAAATCATTCCATTGTGTGTTTCAGTCCCTCAACGAGCACAGACTGCTGGGAAACATCAAGAATGTGGCCAAAACGACCAGAAAGGGGCATCTTGTCGACGGCATAACATGGTGAGTAATTTTTAAAAAGTTTCGATTTTCTCTATCCGTGTAATATTTAAACGTCAGCGTTCAGTATTCAAGGCTTTGCGCAATTGGCTCGATTTCATCATGATACATTAAAATTTTGAATGAAAACACTAACTAGCTTGGTGTTTTTTAATAGCAAAAACCTGTGGATAAGTCACCCACACAAATGCCATTAGTGGACGTGTAAGGAATACACAGTAATCCCTCGATTATCGCGGTTAATGTACACCAGACATGGCTGCGATAGATGAAAAACTATAAAGTAGGGTCATCCCTATTGAATTCAATTAAAAAAAATACCATAGTGGCAAGTGTAGTAGTAGCTTCCGCTTGAGTTTCACATCTTTCTGAACTTACAAATAATAATCGAACATAGGCTTTGTCATCATTGACTTGACAAAAGCCTAATTGTCTTCATACCCAGATAACTGCGTATGACAATTGGTAATTGGTACAAAAAAATTCTGCCATGTAGTGGAACTGTGCACTTGAATAGATTACAACTAACTTTAACTTTCTTAAAGACCTCAGTGAGACATTTATTCAACAATAGTGCAGGTATCATTTAAACATTTTTAAGAATGAATAGATTTGAAATAATTGATTGAAAAACTGAAGGCAGAAGTAGGATTTATTTTATTAATTATTTTCATGTAATTTGTGGGCCCCTGTCCAGTGTGTTTTCTATATTTCCCACCACATCAAGATCCTGATTATTTGTTTGTGGAGGAAAACATGAAAAATAGACTGGATAGGGGCCTTTAAAGACTCGGATCATTTTTTGTCGCTCTGCAGCAGACAAAGAAAACCAGACCATCAGGAGTATGTCTAATATTGTCTTTTGCAGTGTCTGAATAATGGGTACCCTTTTGATGTTTTATAGAAGAAAAAAGCCAAATGTAGGAGTTTTTTTTGTTAAATTTGACTTAATTAGGCCCTAGTCTGTATTTCTTTTTTATGTTACTTAATCTATTGTGCCTTGACCCCTTTTTGTTTTCCAGAGTTCCACCCAAGGAGGACAAGGTTTCCTGCCTATGTACAGATAGGCTGACGCACCCCCTCATTTCTCGGTGCTGGGGGTTACGCCAGAACCTATCTCCAAACTTTTTCAAAATAAAAGGTAAGACCTTGTGAATGTTTTTTTATTTAACTTGGTGTATTGACCCCTTTTTTTGTTTTCCAGAATTCCACCCAAGGGAGACAAGGTTTCCTGCCTATGTACAGATAGGCTGATGCACCCCCTCATTTCTCGGTGCTGGGGGTTACGCCAGAACCTATCTCCAAACTTTTTCAAAATAAAAGGTAAGACCTTGTGAATGTTTTTTTATTTAACTTGGTGTATTGACCCCTTTTTTTGTTTTCCAGAATTCCACCCAAGGGAGACAAGGTTTCCTGCCTATGTACAGATAGGCTGATGCACCCCCTCATTTCTCGGTGCTGGGGGTTACGCCAGAACCTATCTCCAAACTTTTTCAAAATAAAAGGTAAGACCTTGTGAATGTTTTTTTATTTAACTTGGTGTATTGACCCCTTTTTTTGTTTTCCAGAATTCCACCCAAGGGAGACAAGGTTTCCTGCCTATGTACAGATAGGCTGATGCACCCCCTCATTTCTCGGTGCTGGGGGTTACGCCAGAACCTATCTCCAAACTTTTTCAAAATAAAAGGTAAGATCTTTGAATGTTTTTTTTTACTGAACTTTGTGCCTTGACCCTTTTTTGTTTTCCAGAATTCCACCTGGAGTTTCTTCGTCCATATGAAAATTGATGAAGGCAAAACTGATTTAAAAATGCTTTTTCTATGTCATAATAAATTTTTTTAAATGTACACATGTTTGTCTTTATCTAACAAAAAATGCAAGTAACAATGCAAGATAAAACATTTATTTACAGGTACACATTTCAACTTTAACATACTTGGTCAGCATTACATTGAAGTGTTGATTGGAGTAGCCAGACTTTGGTTTATCCACCTGTAGACAGAAGACATTTTAGTTAAAGGTTCACAATTTTTTTTTTACACTTACAACTAACTTTTTGTAAAATACACTTAGAAAAAACACGGGGAATAAACACTTAGAATAAAATTAGAAGAAAGAAAATTAAAAAAAAGTGAAAACACTTAGAAAATAACATTAGGAAAAAAACTGGGGGTATATACACTTAGAAAATAAAATTTAAAAAAAGTTGGGAATAAATGATAAAATTAAAAAACACTTAGAAAATAAATTTTTAAAAAAGTTGGGGGAATAAACAGACAAGAAAATTAAAAAAATGGGAAAAACACTTAGAAAATAACATTAGGAAAAAAACTGGGGGTTTATACACTTAGAAAGTAACATTAGGAAAAAAGTTGGGGGAATAAACACAGTAAATACTTAGAATTCCTGCTCTAATGTTAACTGAGATCCTTCTTACCTTAAACATTGAGTCAAAGGGCTGTGGAAATGAATGGCCAGTTAAACATCACCATGATGATTTAGGCTTTTATTTAATTTGGATTTTCTGAAGTACAGAGACACCATATCATTCAAGTGGGCAACTTGCGAGGAAAATCTCTCAGGCCTGTTGCATGCAAAAGTTAGAATATATAGAATCGAGATTCAACTGGGGGGGTGGCGGGGGTCGTTTTACCTTCATCTGGCCCAGTCTCCTCTTCTATAACCCCAATAGTGCATTCTAGAAGAACTGCATCTTGGTCCTAAACAGGGGAAAATTTGCACACAAAAAAGCATAAGTTAGCATGTATAGAGCCTGGAGATTCAACAGATAGGCTTGGTTGTTTTTTGGGGGAAGTAGTTTTATCTTGATGCTAAACAGGGAAAACTTGATTTAATCAAGGTATTTGGGGGTTGCCAAACAATTACGGGATAGAGAAATCTTACAAGAAATTTAATAAACCATCAAGATAAAGAATGAAAATTAGTTAGCAAGTGCCAAGTGCTATTTTTCCTTTTTCAGACAAGGCGATTAAATATACAGACTGACGTTAACAGCTAGGACAAGGGTGTCAAACTCGGGTTGGTTCGCGGGTCGCAATAACGTCAACTCGACCATTTTTGAAATAATATTTTGATATGTTTTTCTATTTAAATTATACAGGGCCTATGTCCGATTATTATTAAAAAAAAACTATCAAAATCCCTAAATATTTAGTTTTTATAGATCTAAAAAAAAATGTTTGTTTGAGCTTTTTTTTTTCTTCATGAGGGAAAAAATCTTATAATAGTTTGTTTTTCATTTCAAAAGGAAACAAAATATTTTTGGGAATATGTTCAATATCAGAGTGGAAAACTGAATTTTTTAAAAACATATTTATTTTTAGATTTTACTAAATGCTTTTTGAACTAAAAACACAAAGGAAAAAATGGATTAAAAAATTAGAATAATTGATTTAAAAAGGGGAAAATGAGGAAATATAATATACATGTATAATCTTCATTTGAATTTGATCCTAACAGAAAGTCGGCACTCATGATATACTTTCTCGGGCCGCACAAAATGACGCGGCAGGCCAGATTTGGCTCCCGGGCTGCCGCTTTGACACCAGTGAGCTAGGAGAAAGTTGGCTTAAGAGTTTTGTTTAAGGCGATTAAATATACAGACTGACGTTAACAGCTAGGAGAAAGTTGGCTTAACAGATTTGTATAAGAGATTTTTTTTGTAAAAACAGAACAATTACAAATCGGCAAGGGGTGTTTAGCACTCGCAATGAAAACTATCATTACATACTACATGTCATTCTAGAGTGAGCATTTACCCAGCAAACTGTCGGTTGATGACTCGGCGTAGTTTGATTAAATTTAAAGTCTTGCCACACGACTCAATAATGGAGAGAAAACGAACAACATACTTTTTAAGTCAAATCGTGACGCTAACGCTAATGTTAACTAGTAACATACGGCACACAGCCGGTGAGGAAAAGCAGCGCAACCTTAAATTGTCGACGGTGTGGTAAACCTGGCATTAAACTAAGATATTTTTTGGCGTTTTGGGCTCGATTGATTGCTGAAAAATCTCCCGATAGCGTGATAAAAACGCATTTAGGCCAGTGAATTGCTATAGTCCTTACCTTGTTGGCGTGCTAGTCGACAGTCAGCGTGGGAAAGGCTTCCAAGAGGAACGGTTACGGCGCATGCGCTTAATTAACTCAGTTGCGTCACCAATAGGCGTAACCACGCCCATATTGTCCCGCTTGGAGAGATAAACACTCAAAATACATTGTTTTCATAATAACGTGTGTTAGTCAGTGACGCGTCGTGCATTTCACATTTAGGCTTTCAGTATTGCTATATCTGAATCAATCCAATCCTCAATAACTATTTCATGGCTATAAAACCAACCGGGGCAATTAATTCCACAAAGGGCCACAGTGGGTGCAGGTTTTCGTTCTAACCCATAAGAGGAAATCTTTCCACCAATCTGGTATCTTAGAAGCGCAATCAGGACCGGATTGCCCAGGTCTGCATGACCAAAGAAATCAAAACAAAGCTTTCGATTCAGAGTCAGACCTCAATCTTCGTCGACGTCAGAATCAAAATTGTAATTCATATCTTTTTTTTGCAAAAATCATTTAAACCACCTTGTACATTACAAACAAACAATAATACATTAAATATCAGATGTTGTGGTGGCAATTCGGAGTAGACCGTCAAGCTAACACAATTTGTTATACCACCGTAAAATGTTCCCGACGCAAGATGGACGGCAGATTTTTTACGCCGCCGACTTCACCCTTACACATCTAGATTCACATTTATTCTATCTAAAAGCGCGTCGAATTCAGCAGAAGTGAAAGGAGATGGCGGGCAAAGATCACGTGTTTCCAGTTCATGTCACATGACTCATGTGACAGAAAGAGGCGGGGCTGTCTGAATAAACACAAAATGGCCGCCGTCGGAGATGATGCCGCTGCAATGGACAGCATTTCACGGTCGCCTGGGGCCCATTCAACGCTCCTTAACGATCCCGTGGATTCAAGAAATACGGAGAAAAGTGTAGAGGACGTGAACGATGCACCGGTGCCTCTGGTTAAAAAACCCAACAACAATAGTGAGCAACAATGCGTTTCAGCTTCCGTAGCGTGCTAATGCTATCATTTAACAACAACGAATTGACAGAGTCCAGACTTGGAATTGAACCCGCGATCGCAGAACTGTGAGCCGACGCGCTAACCAATCTTCCACCCGATCGCTTCTAATATTTGATTCAAGTATTATATCAAAATCTTGAATTCAATATTATTTATTTTTTCTACAGTATATATGATATATTAGTATACATTTGAACTCCGAACCTAAAGAAGACCAATTTTTGTATCGTGATTATATTTAATCATGTGGGATATGAATGCAAATCTATTTATTTTTGCTAATAATTTCATTATTTGCTATTGATTAATTAATTGTTGCACTATAAGGTGCACTTAAAATACTTGCAATTTGTTGCATGTAAGTACTGGTGCAGGAAAATAATTAAAACACGCATTCATCAAAGCTATAAAGAATAATACTTTAAAAGAGATATAATAATTGCAAAGTTAAAAGATTCAGTACATTAATGTATTAATGCACCTTATAATCAGGTGTGTCTTGTGCATGAAAATAAACTAACTCTTAAATGCTTTTAAAAAAAAAAAATCCAGTGTCCACTGTTGTCAGAAAAGTATGATAGGGAATAGGCTTAAAATTCTTAAGGTGCAAAAAGTAAAATACAGGAAAATACTGGTGTTCGCATGCTTCGTTAGAGTTTTGGAATGATTTTTGTTAGAATTTTTACACTTCAAGGTGACGGGGGGGTGGAAACGGCAGAAGAAGCTGTGGAGCCAGCAGAGCCTGACATCAATGAGTTGTGTGGCGACATGTTTGAAAAAATGGCCATATTTCTTCAAGGAGAACTCACAGGTAGCTTCTATTCACTTATGACAACTTTCATTCAAAAATCTCAAACACAGCCACTTACCTTCATTCGTTTTTCCTCTTCTGTCACTAATGCATTTTTCAGCCACTTGCGAGGATTATCGTTTGTTGGAGAACATGAACAAGCTTACGAGTCTGAAATACATGGAGATGAAAGACATCAGCATCAACATCAGTCGAAACTTGCAGGACCTTAACAATAAATGTGAGTAAAATATGAAAGTAGCTTTCACCCTCAATCAAGGTATAATCACCACCTTTCTATTTTTGAATGTGCCTTTTCTTAGATGCTAGCCTCCAGCCCTACCTGGACCAAATAAATCAGATTGAAGAGCAAGTGTCTTCATTGGAACAAGCTGCTTATAAACTAGATGCGTATTCCAAAAAACTAGGTGAGAGACACGAAAACATGTCAAAATCTGCTTTGAGTTTTCCTTTATGGGTATTTTAAATTGAATTGAATGCTTTTATTGACATTATACAAGTATAATGAGATTTTAAGTGCACAAATAACAACAAACAAACATACAAATAAATAATCAATAAACAATAACATGAAATAATAAATAAATATGTAGACAACACAACAACAAATAGATAAATAATAATAAATAATGTGTAAAAAGGAGAGTGGAGGGGAAAATAATCAGACATTTGGGAATGTTTGCCAAATTAAGTCATACTTTTACACTACTATACTACGTTTTCCAATCGGAATAGTATTTGATTTCATTATTGTACTTAATTTTTTTTGAGTTTCTCATTGGTCATCTATTCGCCAGCAGGTGGCGATATCGCACCACAAACCAACTATATATATTTTTTAAATGTATTTTTTTTTAATTTGGTGTTCCAAACATGAGCTTGTTGCTTCTCATTGCAGAGGCCAGATTCAAGAAACTGGAGAAGCGATGAGGGCAGCAAACAGCTCCACGTAGCTTCCCGTCAGTCACCGTGACTAAAGCCAATTTGACATCTGATACGGCCCTGTAACCTGGGACGACACAAACTGACAGTCGAGGCTGCTTTGACTCGTAAACAACGGGTTAGTGAGGGGGGAGCAGCTCAAGGCTGCAGTGTTTTGCTTAGATTTAAAACACATATCAGCGAGTGGGGCAGCAAAGGTTGTACAAGAGTGAATGCGCACTTTATTTCAAGAGCCTCATCCTGCTTGGATGCTAGAATAGGACTTCACTTCTTAATGATCATCTGTCAAATGGAGAAAGATGATGCACGCAAACACGCCCCTCTGAAATAAAAACCTGAAATGTGTTTAAGACAAGTTTAAGTAATGTTTTGTATTCTAATACCTAAAACCTTTTTTTCCTTAAAAAAAAGTGCACTTATTGTGCAGTCTTGGTATTCTATCATAACTGGAAATATGCATGAGCTGTAAAACAAACAAACAAGTGACATAATGCCAAGAATTTATTGCCTTGGTCCACCTAAACCATCTCTTTTTTAGCCTTTTTGCTTTGGAAGAGTCATATTATATCTCTTTAATCAGACGTTTGATTAAAAAATATATTTATGAACACTGCTCTTTGCTGACATTACGTGGCATATCAAAATGCTTTGTGCATACAGTCCCAAAAAATCTTATCAATTCCTTCTCCAAAACACTTTCTTGCTTTAAAGTCATCGTAACTGATCTCAAACTCATCCTCCACCCCCACTAGAGAAAACGTGATCGGTCCTGCGTACGTGTGTGAGCGTGTGTTTATTTAAAACCTAATCTAAAGCAGGTCTTTGTCATTAGTCCAGTTGAGGCCCCGGCACGCAGCGGGAACTCATTATTCATACTGTAACATTATTTACTATTGCACTATGATCCTTCCCATGTCTACTTTTGCCCCCCTGCTTGTTTGCAAGCCCCTCCGGGTGTAAATCCAACTCCATCTCTCAGAGGCTTGGATCGTGGTCTATTAAATTATTGGTTTTTTTTCTGAACACGACGAGGTGCCAGCAGTCAGGCAAGAAAAGAGAAAGTAATTATTGGTAAATGTGGTCTTGGGTTACCGAGTGTTTGCGGAGTAGCATACCAACAAAAGCACGTCGTACTCGAGAAAGAAAGCTGGACACGAGACGAGACGGCTTATTAGTAATAGGAATGCTAACTCCAGTACAAGTTTTGGATAGAATTTAGTGAGCCAGTTGAAGAAGATACGATCACTTGTCACCATATAAATCAGCTTCAGTTTCAAATCTCTTACCTGGAATTGTTCTTTTTTTGCAAATATTGGCTGCAATTATGACAAAACGTTGTTTTAAATTGTGCTATCTAAATAAATTTGCCTTGCCTTGCTTAATAAAAACACGACTCTGCCAGCTTTGTCTATCTGTGACATGATAAAAGAACCTGAAATCCTTGAAAGCGGCTTTGACTTGTCGCTTAGCCTTGCAGATTATTTCATGGGGGAAAAATATACCGCGTTTCAGCTCCATAAATCTCTATATGAGGAAAGCAACAACAAGGCTCGCCACCACGCCACGCCACAGAGTTGTGTAACGCACAAATCAGCAAGCGAAAAGATTGTGAAACCGCTCATGAATGAATGCAATCCTCAGACACTTCAGTCCTTTTAGTGACCACATTTGTTTGGTCTTTTTCCAGCAGTGTCCCAAACACATCAGATTGGATTGCAAAACATAGATTTTATCCCCTTGAGTGAAGGAAATAGCTGTATAAACTAACCAAAAGTCATGTTGAAAGTATCTATTTTGCCCTTAAGCTATTCTTTCGCCATGTGTATTTCATATGGAAAGCAGACGAAAAAATGCTGTTGAAGCTTGTTAATTTTATAACTAAAATCCAAATATGTAGTGTATATGTGGTCGGTTGATTTGGGAATTAATGTAGTAGATGCTCACACGCTCAACTTTGTTACGTAACGCTGAAGAAGAGTTGCCGGACGACATTTGGAAGATCTCGTCTTTGTCTAGACTTCCCAAAAACGTGGTCTTGTCACAGCCTGGCTGCAATTGAGATCATCGCTGGCCTTTTTATTTTATGAAAATAAAAAGAAGCACTTTGTAAAACAAAAATTATCTTCATGTCTTGTGTTCCTAACCTCCCGGACCCCATCTCCTGTGTAATGACTGCATCCTTTGCAGTGATTTAACTTGGGATTTTAGTTGAGAGGAGCATAATTATGAAACCTGACTGAGCTCGTTTGGGTCACAAAGTTCTGCGGTTTCTCATGTTTCTCTCGTTCTTTAAACTTGGAGAAAACGCTGGTCCAATTTGACCCGTAGTAATGGCTTCTATTCCAAAAACATGAATTGTTTAGGCTGAAAACTTACAACTTATTGAGCCATGAAACTGTAGCAAACCTTGATTTTGCCGGTCAAATCTACGGAATTCAAAAGAATGATCCGCAAATGATCTGAATTTTAGATTGAAACGCCTCAAAATCAAATCCCACCCATCAATTATCTGAAAAATTTGTCCTCAAAAGTCTTTGGAGGAGGAGAGGAATGCCTTGGACTGGTTGCCATCCAGTTGCGTGACGCATATGAACAATTTACACTCACGCTTGCAAATTTGGACCACTCCGCCTTCAATTAAACCGACGATAAAGCGAAAGAAATACGACTCACAAAATAGTTAACGTCTCTACTTCAGTTTCACGTTTGTTTGTTTGAAAGTAGAACTTTAAAGCATAATATATTGGACCCTATTCAATGTTGCGGCTGTTTTAAAACCGCTTTTGCTTAACATTTCCCAGCAATGTCCTCTCGTTGCGACACGAGACATTTTGCTTGCATGCGCAGCACAAAGGAACACAATCGTCGTAACTTTGCCGTCAGTAAATAATTAGTGACAGAAAAAAGAAAGACCAAAAAAAAAAAAAATACATGTCCATGAGTTCGGCGTTTACGTCCCATAACGAAGCAGCCAATAGCTCTGGGAGGTATTTGAGTGCAAATATGAGCCACATGTTGAGATCTGAGAGTCCCGACTTCAAAAAGCCTCCACGAGAGGGGCATGACAAAGCCACATGAGGTCAACATTTGGCACTGGAATCACTCACACCTTCATGCACTTCGCGCATACACAAATGCGGATTTAAGATGCAAGACTGTACGTCCAATAAGAGATTTTTGAAATTCAAGCCCACCTGCAGGTGTGTTGATCTTGGAGTGTGACAGCCAACGCAATCTATTTTGATTGCGGCAAACTCTGAACGCCATCCTTCCATCATTGAGAGTCTAAAATGGGAACAGATGGGAAGCCCGTGATAATGGTTAGTAACAGAAAAAGCGGGGGCGCAAAACTACGGTGAACGACGAAAATACGGCTCAAAATTTGTTGACCTCTGACTTGTTTGGATTTGGAAGCAATTTTAAGGATGTAAAGGGTATTTTTGTATAACAGTCACCATCATGACGCTATCGTTAAATGTAGGCAATACTAATTCCGTTTTTTTGGTGAAATTCAGTCTCATGTATGCGGGGGACCTAGTTTACGACTGCGAAGAGGTCTATTACACTTTTTTTTTTTTACTAACAAGCAAAGACGTTAGAAGTGAGCACTCTAACGGTGGCAATAAACTGACTTCCCGACAAGTCGTGGTTTGGCGAATAATGACAAATTCATTCACGCAGTTTATTGGCACTCGCAGTTAAGGATTAATGGCAAACTAAACATACAGTGGCATGCCACTGTAAATTAAAGAAGACTGACTATAGATTCTGAACTCATTGCTTGCCATTGATCCCATCCATGCCAAACTTCCCAGTCAAAATGTATTGGCCGTTGATCACTCTCAACGAGGCAGAACGAGTTAAAATACAGTTTCCGTTCATCCGGTGGCGTCTGGGAACGCACTCAGCGCTTCTCGAAGATAACCCACTCAGACTCTTTGGCACCATAAGCATCTGCGAGTATGTTTGTACCACAATGGGAACGCAACCAAATACTGTCGAATTAAAGTCCATATGCGTCTTTGAAGACACAAGGCGGATGCAAAACATTATGTAACTCTATATAGCTTGAATGCAGGATGATAATTTTTTTTATATTTTTTATTTGTACCAAATTTGTGGTCACGCAGATTTGGCCCTTTAAAAAAATACAATAAAAGTAGTGCGAGCGCAAAAAGAACACACAAGATGCAACCATTAAACAAAATGTGGCCGTGGAGCAAGTGGTCTGGCCAACCTATGACCTCTTTTGTTGCAATTACTCAGTAAATAGATTAAAGTTGAACAATTGCCCCTGTCTGTTTTGGTCCCTTAGGGTGAAACTCCCATCAGACAGTAATTTAGCACACATGCTTTGGCCAGGATGGAACATTGATGATTGCAGGGAGGTCATGCTGCAAACAACCAGCGTCTGTGACTTGAATTTAAATTATTGTTTGCTGTTCTTAAATATGATACATGGCTTTACACATAGCTTTACATAACATGGAATTAAAAGGCCTCCCTTTATTTCTTAGACACTTACAACAAACCACAACACTCAATTTATTTGCCTGGAAGAGGTCAGGATTGATCCTTTTTATACTCTATTAATTTGCTTTTCAGATTTTGTAATTTAATTTTCTATTAAGAATACAGTCTGCCCAAGCAAAACAGCCTCTGCTTTGTGTTAACGTGATGTGTGTTTGTCCATGCCCAACATCTAAAAGAACATTAAATTAAAGCCGATTTTATTCCGTTTATGTACTTTATTGATGATATTTGAGAAGCTACAAAGCAAGCCAAAGCACAGCACGTATAAATCCAAGACACATTCTGGCTAGGATTCGTGTCTTCATATATATTTGATTTGATAATCGAATCACTTTGAAATACTAAGTTGATTTAAAAATAGACTGTCATAGATGCCAGATGCTTTAACTGGTCACTTTGCTTGAACTGCAAGTTCCACTCCCTGGTTGGAATAATATTTTCCCCCAAGGGAGCACAAACACCTGAGTCAGCAGTGCCCACCCGCTCACTTGTGTGTTTGCTGCTGGTAGCGTCACATTGCAGGTGGCGACGGGGTCAGAAACATTTGTTTTCGAACGGATGTTTAGTGTGTAACGGCATTTTGGTGACGTCGACTTGGAATCAGGTTCGATACACTCAAAATTTGTCACTCTGGAAGCTGTGCTGCCAGGCATCCAATGGCAGAGCTGCCAAAGTCTACACATGTACATTAGATTAGATTAGATAACTTTATTCATCCCATATTTGGGAAATTTCATTATTACAGTAGCAAGAGAGTGAGAATACAGACACAGGAAAACGACATTTTAGACATGAATAAATAGGTAATAAATAAGTCAATAAAGAAATAAATAAATTAAATAATTAATACATATATAATTAAATAAATAAATAAAAAAGCATGTTGCTGAAATATATATATACATATATATAATTTATTTACATATTTATTAATTAATTAAGTATTTATAACCTATTTATTTATGTCTTTTCTTGTGTCTGTATTCTCACCCTCTTGCTACTGTGACTATATATATATATATATATATATATATATATATATATATATATATATATATATATATATATATATATATATATATATATATATATATATATATATATATATATATATATATATAGTATATATATAAGCGTGTTGTAGTGTTGTAAGTGGTACTCGAGATCCTATACATAAGTTATTTTGTGATATTTTCAAACCATCCATCAGTAAAGGCCAAGGTTCAACCACTACTTTTATATACAAGCAAACACTGTTTTTTTATAATAATAATAACCCTTAATTACCCTTCATACAAAAACGGATGAAAACTGTGTGAAAACATTCTGGTATGTTCCACAAGCAAATAGAAAATATACCCCATGAAAATATGCTGGGAGATTATGACATGAGGAGTAAATGAAATATAGAGTTGAATGTGTCAAATTTTCGCGATCTGTCCATGATTTATTTTATTTTTTAAAGAAAAAACAACTGCTTAGTAGGGGTGTGTACTATTGCCTCATCCCTGGCGATATGATTTGTATCGTGATTCACAGGTCACAATTTGATCCCAATTAATCCCGATAATACATTTCAAGGCGATTTTTTTTCAGAATGTCAAACGGAAGACATACGAGATACCTAAAACAGCTTTCCTCTCAGACATGGTCCTTTACAGAACTAAATGTTTAAATAAATTAAGAAAAAATCAAAATAGCTAGAGCTTTAATGCATCTTGAAGCGGGGTTGCGTATGAAGTACGGTTAGTCATTTAACACACAACTCAAAATTAAACTCACTCACTCACATGCTTTTCTATGTTGTGTGATTTTTAAATGTGTTGTTTATGAGTGAATTACTGGGAGTACGAGTGTGTATTTGTGTGTATGAGTGCATGAGCAGATCTGTGTCTGTGCCTCCCCCCACTGACTAACCCGTTTTCTCTATTTTGAGAGAAAACAGGAAGACGTTCTGACTTTAGCTATAGTGTAACAGTAAACACACACACACACACACACACACACACACACACACACACACATATATATATATATAATATGTTCCTGCCCCATCGACTTGGGCGCTTGAAAGCGGAGGGGAGTCATGATTGATGGCCTGACCCCCTTGAGTTCAGAGATCCGAGTGCGGTCTGTAGCAACTCTAACCTTCAACAGATGTGCGGGTTTTCACATCTAGCTTCCTATGAATTAATACACAATACAGGCACACCCTTTTAAAAAATATGCACGTTAAATTCATCGGAGATGCCGAATCGTCCAACGGCGTAGTAATGAGTGTTGGTCTATATCCAGATTTGTACGTATATCTGCTTTCATCCAAATGATGCCGTGATCAGATCTCCTGCTAATTAATGTAAGATGGACAAAGAGCACCGAAAAATAACAGCGAAAAAAAACTCCAGGTTTATCTGGATTACCACCAAAATTATGAATCCTCCCCGCTGAGTTTCATGGAAATTGACTGTGCCTTTTCTAGGCGTAATCCTGTTAACGCCAATCAAAATTGTATTTCTATTTTTTGCCAACAGTCGTCAATCTACATTAAAGTCATTGGCTCCACTTAACTCGCATAATAGTTCATGTTACACCACCACAGTTATATCACTAGGGCCTCAAAACCAGTGGATTTCTTTTGTGAAGTCAACTCTCCTAAGGGAAAACAAGCTGGATGATATACATCCTCGTGATTCTAATTTGGGGCTTATTTTGAGTGGACCTTGGCTGTGCTCACTAGATGTGTTTGCATGTGTGAAATTAGAATTGTATACGAGCATTCCTCAAGGTGTGTCCAATTCCCTTCTGCACGACGTCATGTCACTTCCACCTTTTGTTTCTCCCATTCTAAAAATGCCTTCTTGTTCAATGGTTCTCAACAGCCCTTCTTCCTCCTGAGTGTGTGTCTGTGTGTGTTTGGTCTCTTGATGATTGGTGTGTATGTGACTGCATTTGCACATTTTTTTTTTAGATTAGGGGTGATCAATACGTCAATCGGGATCTACCAGTAGATCAGATCGCCAATCCAGGAACTGATCACCTCAACATGAAACAACGCAATTTTTGTCATTTAGCTTTTTTCTTGGAGTACTTTTAAAAACCTTACAATGCACTAAATCTGCAAAGTATCAATGGATGACTATTTTGGCTCATGCAGTAATGCACAGGTGTCAAAGTGGCGGCCCGGGGGCCAAATCTGGGCCACCACATCTTTTTTGTGGCCCGGGAAAGTAAATCATGAGAGCCGACTTTCTTTTTTAGGATCAAATTAAAATGAAGATTATAGATGTATATTATATTTCTTGATTTTCCCCCTTTTAAATCAATAATTGCAATTTTTTAATCCAATTTTTCTGTGCTTTTAGTCCACAAATCATTTTATAAAATCTAAAAATATATAAAAATATTTTCTGTTTTCCACTTTAATATGGAAAATAATTTAAGAAAAAATTGGTTTCCTTTTGCAATGAAAAACAAATGATTAAATAAAGGATTTTCCCTTACTAAGAAAAAAAAGCTCAAATAAACATTGTTTCAGAGCTATAAAAAATTGAATATTTAGGGCTTTTAATCCAGTTATTGTAATCCATTTATAAAAAAATCTAAATATTATATCTAAAATGAAACATGAAATCGAGTTGATGTTAACGTGGCCCGCGAACCAACCCGAGTCGGACACCCTTGCAGTAATGCGAGGTATATCAAAGTACCGTAACAAGGTAGATCGCTCAAAATTGGGTCCTTGGAAAGTAGATCTTACCGGCAAAAAACTTTGGGCACCCCTGACTTAGTGTGTTGTGTGCATGCAGTATTGAGTTTATCATCTTTACCACATGACCATCATGCACTTTAGTCCACAATAATAGACACAATAACCCCCAATTTGGCATGACTGTGTTGATGTCAAGTACAAGTTGTGTTGTTTATGCCAACTGTGATTCCAGGGCGACCAGTCCTGGACGTACCAGTTTAATTATCAAATGGGATACATGGTAAAGTGATAGAATTTCCCCATGTAAGTTCAAGTCTGCAATGGTTGAAAACAGATAAATAAATGAGTCAAGAAAAGCACACATGCTTTTCTCTTTAGTGGACAAGTGGGCTTCGCTCCAACACTTTCCCAAAACTTTGCGTTATGGGAATTGACAACAATGGCAAGGTATAGTATTCACTGCTCAGTAAAGCCGATTAGCCCACCTCTAGGGACAAATGCTTCCAGTAATACGATAGATTATCAGGGAAATAAAGAGTTCTGATTACAAAAACACTTGACGGTCATTAAATATTAAAGGAGGCACCAGGGAAAGGGTTACATTTTCGTTATTTTGGGGCTGGGGGGAATTTCTTACATGTCCATAGACAACAGTTCAGTTCTTCGTGGAAAACGTATTGACTTGTAATTGAATTTTCTTATGATGCAATCTGCTTATGTTGGAGTAGGGAAGATCGTAAATTGCCTGTAATCATCCATCCACAAACACCTAGTTTTCCAAGTTGGCTTTGTGGCTCCATTGGAACTCCAAGGTCAGTGGCCTTTATGACCATCTCTGGATCTTTGTCTTCCTTATCCAATTTTCATACTTTCCCCACCCATCTTTCACTGCAGTCCAGTTTCAGTTTGCAGAATTACTTTGCAACAGTTAGTTAAGTACATATGACATCGAGCAAAATGTAATGACAAAGACAGCACAAAACTACTTGAGGACCAAATTTGATGACAACTGGGGTTGCACTTAAACACAATCTGGGCGAGTGCAAACTATTAGACTTTTAGAACTTATAATGCCTCTCCATGGAGTTCTCCAACAACTTGCCAGAGAAGAACTTCCTATGTCCAATGGTTCCAGAATCATTGGCCTTTCTACTTGGCACCCAAAACCACCATTGTCACAATTAACCAGATCCCTTAGGACCCTCAGATATGTCAAGGTTATACTAAGACTACAAAAACAATTGTAAAAATGAAGGATCATTATGGCAAGCTTTAGCATTCTACACTCATACAAAAACAAGATCAAGTGAGCTTTTGCACTTTTGCTTTAGAGGAAAGTTCTATTTTAAGTTTTCGCAAGTCCACCTGTGTTACCATTTGGCAAACAGTTAAAGGAGCCATTTGCGTCTGAAACCATCTTCTCGTTTTGAACCAGGGGGGATTCTTAACATAAGAGGAATTCAAAATAACACACGCACCCTTTCTCTTCATCATGCCATTTCCATTCACTGAATAGAAAATTCTGACCGGGAAATTCTATCTCAACACTGCGCCCCCTTGCTCGACATCTTAAAGGCCACCGCGGTGCTTGCGGCTCTCTATTTTTGGACCCCGTGCGAGTGTTGTTTGTACATTTTCCGGTTTCGACTCTCAGAAATAGCACTGGCCAAAAAGGGCTCGCTCCTGGAGTCAGCCATCTTCCGTGGGGGTCCAGATAAAGTTGATTTATGAAGAAACAACTGTCAATATGTTCTGTGTTCGTTGCTTAACAATCTGCTTGGAAGAAGAAACAAAAGTACTAACAACGTGCGCTCAAGTAGAAGGAACTTTCACCATTCCTTGTGATCAGCTATTAGAGACCCCCACGAGACACCTTTCGGGCCAGATGGTGTTGTCAAGAGGCAAACTGCTGCTTTGCGTCTTTGTCCAAAAGAAACAGATTTCAAAAGCAGCAGCCTGCACTTCCACTCACTTCTGCCAATGGTGAGTGTGTGTGTGTGTGTGTGTGTGTGTTTGTTTGTACATTTCCCATGCTACCTGTTGTGTGTCTGGCTGCTGATCAGAGGACGTGGGGCTGCAGTTTTAATCCAAATGTTTTGCAATGTCCTGTGAGATTTGGGCTCCATCCCTCCACAGCGGTGCAACAACACAGAGAGACACAAGAAGACACCCAAGCACTGTTTCCCAAAGGAAATGATGGAGGTCATCTGTGCAAGGGTCAAACTCTGGCCAGCATAATAAAGATGAGATAAATGGTCGTACAAATGTGAAAATAAATTAACTACGGTTCATAAAGCACTTAACTCAAAATGAAAAAAATATTAGTTTGGACCATTCCTTGCCCACTTCACTCACCTTTTTATTAACCATCTTGTACTTGAATAAGCTTGTTTTATTTTGTCAGTTTGACGCAGCAAGTTATAGATTTGCTGTAAAATGTCAGACCTTTTTAAAAACAATCTCATTACAAGATCCATTACTCACTTAAATGAAAGCGAAAAATGTGTCCAAATTAGGGAAACATTCAACATTCTTCATCTTTATATCTCCTTATTCTCTCATTGTTATAAAATGCAAAATTTGTTCACTGCTTTGAAGTCTTGCCTTAGGTACAGTTTATCATGCAGGCATTCTCGAATATCATTAATATCATGAATAAAAAAAGAAATAAAATCGAAAATTGCACGCCCGATTCTGTGAAACAACAAAGAATTGGACAATTTAAACGCAGAAAACACAATGAGCAGACACGAATGTTCACACACATTGATGCTGTTAACTTTTGTTTTAATGACGCAAATACGGGATGGAGTTTTTCAAACTCTGGCTTGCTCAAAACATTAACATCTGTGCAAGCATGCTTTTGGATCGTCGCCGTAAATCGAATTGTTTTGAATGACGTGGCTGGTTTTTCATGTAGCGAAAGGACAATGAACTCTTGCTTTTGGAGGAGCTTGGCTGAAAGCCACTAAATAAGGAGAAAAATACTGGGAATAAAAGATGTCGCCCTGACCTAATAACATGTTATTATATAGGATATAAAAAAATGTTCATTATTTTGTTATATTATCTTCATGTGTTGCTGCACTGTGGTGGAAAACCAACAAATAATAAACAACAACCAATGTTTTTTTCTTCTTCCACACTTTAGGTTATTGGACTTAAAAGTAACGTGGTCTTTGAGTGGTTAGCACATTCGCCTCACAGTTCTGAGATCAAGGGTTCAATCGCCTTGGAGTTCCAACCTTCTTGTGTGGAGTTTACGTGCTCTCCTGCGTGGGTTTTCTCCGGGTACTTTGGTAAACCGTTCTTCCCACATCCCAAAAACATGCATACTTGATTGGTTGAAAACTAAATTGTCCATTGGGTTAGAGTGAATGGTTGTCTGTCTCCTTGTGCCCTGTGATTGGCTGGCAACCAATTGAGGGCACAATTGTATTGTGGTTAACTGATTATCAAATGCTTGATAAAAAAAAGTTAATTTCCACTAATACAGATCCTGAGATTTCTTTGCATAGCCGTAATATTATTAAAGTATTCCGTGTACTGCAATGCTATCAGTACATAATAAATGAGAAAAAAATCATTGAAAAGGATTTTTGTCATTGACTATCACAAACCCCACGACAAATGGGTGAATTTAAATTTGACATTTTCAGTCTAGATACAGAGCAGTTCTCTTCAAAGACCAGATAAAGGCCCTTTGAAGATTAGGAAGGGGTTTTGGTTTGGGTCTTAAAATTCTCAGCAATCCTCAGATAGCAGAACGTGGAACACGCATTTTGCAGTTGCAGCAATACACGACATGGAAATCGGCAAATGTGACTGAGACTGAACAACAAAGGGGCAGAAAGGATTAGCAATGGAATCATGGGAAAAGGCCGGAAAGTCCTCAGTTAGCTTTGTCAATTGCCGATGGAGGGCGAGAGGCCAAGGTGTGTTGCTTGTTGCGGGTCAGTCGTTTAACGTCACGATCTCGCCGCTTGTTTGACAGACGGGATATCCTGTCAGCAGGTTGTGTACCTTCGGGGGTTGTGTAGAATTTTGGGTGGGTTTCAAGGGCGTGGTCGGACGAATGAGATCCCACCTCAGAAAGGATGCGTCATTGCCGATCGTCACTTCCGACGTGGGTTGATCAACACGAGGTCATCGGTGGTTTCCTTTCGCCTCCCCTCAGGCCCGAACAACATCCCCTCGGTACCACCAACAGTTCAGAACCGTCACTCAACATCAGCGGGGGCTTTCGGCATGCGCTCAAAAAACACACCCAAGCCCGTTGCTCTGAGCTTGCACCTGTTTTCACTAAGTGGGGTTCAGAGGTCGAGTGTAGATGGAGCACTATCACAGGTCAGCCACGAGGCAGAGTCGCACGGAGAGACCAATCCCGGCGATCTGACAACAGTTTTTGATTGACAACCCATTCCCAGCGTGTGTTTATCGTCTCATCGATACCGGCCAATAACAGATCTCCGTGTGAGGCGGCTGTCGGTTGCGGAACAATATCTGTGAGCCTTGCCCCCCCCCCCCCAGCGACCGTTTGGAGCTCGGATAATGTTTGTCTTGCAACATAGAGCACCAGGAAGAAAACATGGAATCAATCAATCAAAACATTTAGTTCGAGCGTATTAAAAGACTCAAATAATCACTTTAAAATGTAAAATTAGTAACTTTTGTGTCATAACAATCACCTGCTTGAATTCTATCATTAGGCCACTGACGATAATTGGAAATGACTTCATGATGATTTCCATACTTGCTGGGAATGCACTTTTGAAGTGCTAAATAATGTGATAAATGTTTATTTTCATCATCAGCAGAACAAATAAAGAGGAATACAGTCACTGATTTTAATCTGACTGACAACCAATGTCTTCCAGATGAACCAGTGGCTTGTCAGTGCTTGGCGCAAAAAGCTCTCTAGCAGGGCCCTGGTTCTAATTACGGAATATTCTCATCAAATCTTACTCGGTCAGCGTGAGGCAGGAGGTAGGCAACAAGTTCCAGAAATTGTTGGACAGACGTCAAACCAACTTTTCTGACAATGAATTTTTGCGGTCAGGTGGCGACACGGCGTCGCCCCTAAAAGAGCTCTGACCAATCATAAGAAATGTTTATCCAAAGAATATGTACGTGCGTGGGAAGATATTTTTCAAGAATTAAATATAACCTTAAATTCACCATAAATTCACAGTTTTCCCAACAATTTTCTCAGAACTAAGCAAACACTAGAAAAAGAATTACTCAATTTTTACCACTTTTAAAGGTGTATTCATTTAAAAAATAAAATAAAACAAAAATAAAAAAACAATATATATATATATATATATATATATATATATAAAATGAATACACCTTTAAACGTGCTAAAAATCGAGTAATTCTTCAAAAAAATATATATATAATATATAATATTTAAAAAAATTCTGATGATAAATTAATTATTTTCTCCCAAGTAAAAATATTATACTTTAATCCTTGATGCCTATTGTCTCCAATTTGTCACCAAACTGTGCCCATTAAATTGCATTCTAGATTGCATGTGTCGTTTCTTTTTGTAGTTTGATAGAAAATATTTTGAAATTATTTTTTAAATAGAATTTTATAGTTTACTTTCTTTTGAAGTGCAGATATATTAGCTTATTCATTCACATTGATTTGCTAAATGTAAATGCAGGAATTAGGCTTGTAAAAGAAATTACAATCAAAAACCTATTACTCTTAAAATTTAGTATTTGAAAAAATATTGTGTGTATATATATATATATATATATATATATATATATATATATATATATATATATATATATATATATAATATTTATTCTTTTGTGTCAAAAAGTTGAAGATAATAAAAAAAGAAGTTCCAAAAACATTTGGATGCATCACCCCGACATTCCTGTGGTAAACTACTAGTGCGATTCAGTTTTCCAAGGAGTTCAACCAATTACACGAATCGTTTATCCGTGGAATACACTCCGAGACGTTGGCTCAAACCTCAAAACAGACGCTTAAAATTCCCATAGAAAAAAAATGGACTTAATGAACACACTACAATCAGTGCTGAGTCAAACAAAAGACGAGCAACACATGCAATGGTTTATGTCAAAAGCTTGTGTGCACCTATCGACTAGATTAATGTGCCCTATGTGTAAGAGATAAAACACATGTTCTGGCACAGTGACCCACTAACCCGGCCTCGTCCCAAAGTTTCCATCATCAGAAGCTCCTATCTAATGTTTTTCTTCCCTCTTTATCATTTACCTGCAGGCGTTATTGCTACACTGCTGGATTGTGTTACTATTGTGTGTGTGTGTGTGTGTGTGTGTATGTGTACGTGTGTGTGTGCAGCCCCTACTGTCATGCAAAGTCCACATCTGCTGTTCATTACTTGCAAAGATCCCATGTAGCCAGCACATACACACACATACACGTTGCACATATACAGTACGCTTTTTTTTTATTACCATTTAGCGGATGGCATATACAAAAAAAGAAACAATACTTATTGTTACAAATTTTGTAAAAATGAGGTATCTAGGTTAAAAACCCCTCCATATTTTACAGAAAAAAATGACTGTCAGAAATTACAACTTTTTCAACGTACGTACTATATTCTTGGGGTAAAACCAACTTTGGAGACAAAAAAGAAGATTGCATTTTCAAGAAGTTGCGTCTTTGTTATTACTCATTTCCCTATTTATGTTCGGAACAATCCCCACTCAACCCATGCACTTGTAATTGGTTAGTTTGCTCCAAATACAGTAAATGCCATTCGCATGAGAGTTCACTGGGGACAAGAAGATGGATGATGCTGAAAGTTGAGTTCGAGTCAATTAAAGGGGAGGAAGAATGAGTATATAAATAGTGAGAAGTGATAAGGAACAAGGAAAGCGCAGGTGTGTTTACACTATGAGGCAGAGTGACTTGGCCATTACCGCGTTTGCAAAGACCCCCGTGGGCTTTGTCAGTGAGGACAGCGGTGTGTGTGTGTGTGTGTGTGTGTGTGTGTGTATGGTGACCTGGAGGGCGCAAAAAGGATAGAACAACATATGAAATCCGAGTGTTATCAGTTCAGCTCGAGGGCTTAATTAACTTGTCAATAGCACATGAAAATAGAACCGCTTAACATGGCTTTTGCTTCAGTCCAGGGATTCCAAAACTTTATAGAGCTAGATGCCCCTGAAGGCTTATCTAAGTAGGAAAGTAGTAGAGTAGTTGGTGTCTTGGAGGGTTGAAGTGGTATGGTACATCTTGACTAAGAGAATTGCGGGATTAAGCTTTTACCTGGGTTGTTAGAGCGACACTTTTGCGGCATGTGAATGCAGTAATACCTCAATTATCGCGGTTCTGAGGTTCCAAGACCTCCGCGATAGGTAAATAACCGCAATTTGCGCAGTGTTTTTCCTTTAAAATATTTTTTCTATAATTACTATTTCAATCTATTTTCTATAATGGATCCTTCAAATAATTCCTTTTATTTTAAATTACACGTTTGTTATTGCAAAAAAACATGCCGGCGACACTAACACTCCAATCAAATGGGGGCCCGTAAAATATTGTCCCACTGCTGTCCGAATATAAAGGCAAAAACAAAAAAAACAAAAAAAACAATCACAATTGGTGCATGAAACGCTTTGAGTTTTAAATGATAGTGTCAATTCGCCCTAGTTTGAGCTTTGCGGTCGCCTTATAGTTAAAATAATTACACAAACACGCAGTCATTCGCATAAACATCTCTGTAGATGTTGATCTAACAGCTTCCTCCGACAACACGAGCACGCACACACACAGGATTTGGGCTTCTCCACTTCTAAACTGAGTGCTGTTGTTGTTGGCGCACGGCGCTGCAAAGCCTGCTGGGAAAGGCGAGGCAGGCCAAATTGCTTAACTCACAACTTTCTCGTCGGTGAAACGCCAAAATAGAATTGAGACGTACGGCGAGGAAGCTGGGCCGAGGGTTCAGCGAGCTTACTGTCGCTGTGACAAATAGCCATTCGATTCGAGGAAACATATGGACGGAAGGACAATGCACAGAAGCTTAAAAAAAAGCCCAAAGTCTCACCAAGACAATGTGACACATCTTACTGTAATTCAATGGAGCTCTTTTGGGTTGTTTACTGAGTGTTTTGGCAGGCTAATGGCAAAACTAATAAAAGATAAACAGGGAACATCGGGAGCCAATGAGTTGACAAAGAACTAACTCGAAAATTTCTCCAGAAACTGCATTTTCTACTGACTCTGTATAAACAATATTTGTTTTAATCTTATTATTATTCAATAAATGGCTGTGAACATTGTTACTATATTGTCTACATGTGTTGCTCTATCATTTGTTATTCATGTTGACTACTTATCTATTATGTTGTCTACTTATTTATTGATTATATATTATTTCTTGATTATTTGTCTGTTTGTTTGTTGTTGTTATTTGTGCACTTCCCTACTTATTTATGTTGTTGACTACTTATTTATTCATTGATTAGTTTATTATTCATTGTTATTATTTCTTGATTATTTATCTGTTTGTTTGTTGTTGTTATTTGTGCACTTCCCTACTTATTTATTCAGTGATTAGTTGTTTATTATTCATTGTTATTATTTATTTATTTGTTTGTTGTTGTTGTTATTTGTGTACTTCCCTACTTATTTATGTTGTTGACTACTTATTTATTCATTGATTAGTTGTTTATTATTCATTGTTATTATTTATTTATTTATTTGTTGTTGTTATTTGTGCACTTCCCTACTTATTTATGTTGTTGACTACTTATTTATTCATTGATTAGTTCTTTATTATTCATTGTTATTATTTATTGAGTAGTTATTTGTTTTTGTTATACTATGTGCACTTTGAGGTGAAGCTTTAGATCACATTATAATGACAATAAAAGGATTCAATTGCATAGCGGACTGCTACATAGATGATAGATGTTAGTTGTCGTTTTGTGTTTTTCTTTACATTGTTTGTTAAAATTAATTGGGAGGAAAGTGGAGCTATGTGGCTGTTTTAATGAGAAAGTGCACAATTATTTTTTAGGTTAAAAGAGGATTCAAGGGAAGTCCCCCTTGGCATTTTAAGGGTAGGGATAACACCCCAATTATTAAAACACATTAAAAGACACTAATGTGCATCAGTGCTGATCCATAAAGAAGCCCCAAAAAAGCAAGTGCACAACTATTGTTTCTTATGTTACAAAGCAAGGATTCTCTTTCCAAACATATATTACCTTGTCGCGCATGTTATAAGGTGGAATGTTTTTAAGACTATATACACAATAAAATCGCAGCTATGGGGAAGACGCTTATTTTGACAAATACGGCAGCGGTTGCCAGCTGTTTTCATTTTGGAGAAATACTGGAGAATCTGCTGGCATGTGGTTTTGATTCCATCTCTCTTTGCCACCTCCCTTTTTTCCTCTCACCATGGTACCAAAGAAAAAAAAGGGTGAGAGAGGGGCTTTGTTGACATACAATTTGAAATTCAATCATGCATTAATAATTTAATGATCATTTTAGTACTCGGAATGTGTTTTTACAATTTGATTTTATAACTTAGTGTAAAAATATATAAATTGCTTAATTTATGGAAAGAAATACTACAAAATTATAAAATTTTGCAAATGCATGTATTTTATGTATATAATATTAAGCATAAGTACATTGAAATCAAATAATAAACTATTAATATTATACACAGTGCATTTTTAATGATTTAACTATTTTTTAACATAATACTGTAGAAAATACTTTATATATGAATGGTAAGTGAGTCAAATAAAATACAATTATTGCACAGGTTTAAATAGGTTATTAAATTAATTTTATTTAGACTTGGAATAATTTAAAATAAGTATTTTTTTTATAAATAGTATGTATTTTGCTTATTCTATTCATGTTTTAATAAATCAAATGTGACCCCCAAACTATTTCCGCTTGGAAAAGGATTTACTACATTTCAGTAATCCCATATGGAAAAATCAATTTTACAAATAAAAGAAAGAAAACTGTGTATTTGATTCATCTTTAAAAAAAATCAAATTATAAAAATATAAATAATGATAATAATAATCATTATACTGAAATTGTCCAAAATTCAAATGTATCTCATTAGCTACTCGTGACGTTGCTCGATATTCCATCCATTTTAACTGGGAGGGCTTCAATGAATGATCATGTTTTAGGGCCATTAACGGCACTAATACGAGACTAATTTCTACCTGTCTCTGTCTCTTTAAATAGCTAAAATGTTATTTTACTTTATTGATTGCTGTTGTCTGCAATGAATTACATTGCTAGGAATTGTGATTTTTGAAAGCACTCCCATTTAACCTTGCCTCCCTACGGACTTCCATCTTCTGCGCAGCCCGCTCGTTTCTCATCGCCATTTCACAATCACGCTCTCTTATTGCCTTAGCCCCATCGCTCCCTCGCAAGACCCTGATGATTGGTGCCGATGAAGTCATCCGTGTGGGCGCGTGCGAGGGTTTTTCATGGTGCTGCTATTGTGAGGAAAGCGAGTTGGCTAACCTTTGCATTATCAGACCCAATGCTGCACTTGACACCCTGCAGGAGTCTTTTTATTTCCTACGTAGGAGTTTGACAACCTGTGACAGTTATTCCCATATAAAAAAGTCCAAACGTATTCCTTTACAGTCGTGCTGATGGGGCCATTGAAATTCTCCAGTTAAGACAAGATTGGAAACTGTAGTCAGTTACTATAAGTTCCACAGAAAAAGTTGCAAGTTGGTAAATTCACAAATCATTGTATTATAAAGCGCTGTCTCAGTTGCAGGAGTATTTTTGGTATTTAAATGGTAAATGGTGAGTACTTATATCACGCATTCACCGATACATTTTTCCAATGCGCAAAGTGCTTTAGATCAGC
Source organism: Stigmatopora argus (assembly GCF_051989625.1). Taxonomy (NCBI): domain Eukaryota; kingdom Metazoa; phylum Chordata; class Actinopteri; order Syngnathiformes; family Syngnathidae; genus Stigmatopora; species Stigmatopora argus. Next base: position 8,967,147 of record NC_135394.1, read on the forward strand.
ACGCATTCACTTACGCATTCTCACACAAATGGTTTCTGCTGCTATCCAAGACGCTGCGAGCCACTGGGGGAAAATTAGGGTTCAGTGTCTTGCCCAAGGGCCCTTCAAAAGTCGACTCCTGGAATTGAACTGCTGACCCTTCGGTCAACTCAGGACAACTGGAGCTACCAATGGAGCCATGGCCTCCCACACACACAGAACATAACACTTACTACATAAGGGCGCGTCATAGCATACGTGCACAGTAAAACATGATATACTTGCATGCAGACTTGCATGTCTTTAAAAACGCAGTGGGAGAAAACCTGGTTGTGCTTTATTGAAATACCCTGGTTAACAATGTAATGTGTCATTTTTTTTCCATCAATAGTCCACAAATCCACTAAAGTCCTCCTTTTTCAGTGAAATGAACAGTTCGGCTAAGTAGACACCACGCCAAGTTCCCTCTCACTGTTAGAGTCATTCTTACCATAAGTGATGCTGGCTTTTGCAAAAGCTTAAACAACAGTTCCATTCCCAAATTATGGTTCAACTCGCCCGACACTGCCTGCCAGTTTTGGTAATGCTCTCTTCACCAGCGATCATTGATTGCTCCCATGCCGCTCGTAAATGAACTTTGAACGCCTCTTTTACACCGATGTCCAGCCTTTGGAATTCCCTTCATTAATGACGTCAAGCTCCGAGTTCATTCGCCGGACTTGGTTTTTCCTCAAAGCGGCTGTTTGGACGGACTCACAGATCAACAAGGATTGGTAATGGGTGGAATTAAAACATCCGGCCTTTTCACATACACCCTACTCAGAACTTTGGGCTTAACATTGGCCACCCTCTTCCCTTTCAAATTCATAGATTTTTAAAATTTGACTTCCACTTAAAGCACCCTATCCAATTTAGAAAGAATTTTGATCTTTTAAGTTCGCCTTAGAAAAAAGAGGTAAAAATACGGTATACTGGACTTTTTGAGGGGCAATCACAAGTTGCAAATAATCACATTTTTTGTTGTTTGACTTGTGTATTTGGGTTCAAATCCAGGTCAGTCCACCTGGGTGGTTTGCATCTTCTCCCCAGGCCTGCGTGGGTTTTCTCCGGGTACTCCGGTTTCCTCCCACATTCCAAATACATTCATGGTAGGCTGGTTGGACACTATAAATTGCCCCTTGGTATGAGTGTGAGAGTGAATGGTTGTTTGTCTCGTGCCCTGCGATTGGCTGGCAACCACTTCAGGGTGTCCCCCGCCTCTGTCCCGAAGTCAGCTGAGATAGGCTCCAGCAGCCCCCACCCCCGCGACCCTAGTGAGGATAAAGCGATTCAGAAAATGAGATGAGACGTGTGTATATTTAAAAATGTCATTTTGTTTTTTATTGTGTGTGTTTGCTATCCGTCTCGTTTAATTCTCTCTTAACCACTGGGGCTCTAGTCAACTCAACCCTCTCTAGTTTCACCACGCGGTCAACCTCCAGTCACTTTGCGGTCGCTCCGCGGCCTGTTTGTTCCACTCGAGCATTCTTGAAATTAAAATGAATAACATCAGAAATACGCAAGTCACACGCTAAGTTGATATATTTTCATAGTATTCAGCTAAGTGCATGGCATTGATGGCCATAGAGTTCAATTGTAAACTTTTTTTGCATTAACCTGTAAGGGTTACCGTTATAATATCTATATATATATATATATATATATATATATATATATATATACACCATATATATATATATATATATATATATAAAACTCAATTATAAAAGGATTAAGAATTCCGTGCAACAGTGGCAATTAAGAGGAGTTGGAAATCTGATTGGTTAAATCATTGCGGGTGGTGTACACCCAATCCATTCTAATCTAATTTGACACCCATCTCCATCATTGGCAAAAATGCTTATTAGCGCCCCCCCCTTGCCACTTGTCACAATCTCACAATGTGGAAAACTGGCAGAAAAAACTTCCAATCCAGGTCTGTTATCTCTGTTTGTTTGTCATATTTTTCCCTCATTCCAGACGTCCATGGTTACTCGGTTGTTAAAAATAGTACACTATGCAAAATGATCACATGAGCTAACTTTTGGCTGACATCCTGTCAGCAATTTGATGGCCGACGGCCACAGATTTAACACCCCGCATAGGCTCGCCGGCCCAAGCTTGTAACATCCCTGGGGGTCAAAAATATGATGCCCACAGTGGCCAAATGTCGTGATATGGCGTGGTTGGTTGGGGAAAACCTGTTGTAATGGACACGAGATAACTGTTAAAAGCTTTCTGGCAAAAGCGTGTCGATACACAAAAGCTCCAACTGGACCACCACCCTGGGGATTTTCCAATTAGCTTCATTGGACCCACATTTGTTTAGTGTGTGGTGGGGTGATTGAATGTTTGCAATTCAATTATATATATTTAGGGTCAGGGACATGATACAGTCAAGTCCAACAGCCTCTGGCTTTGTGACACAGACACACACAAGTAGAACACATGACGTGCTGCTCAATCTGGGTTGAATTAGCAGTGAAGACTCATAATCTGATAAAAGCACGAGGAACACCAACAAAAATGGGTCTAGGGTGAAGCACTTCCAACAATCATTGTGACATTTCATTGGAAATTGCGTGACGGTAGCTGCTAATTTAACTCCTTCGTGAAAAGAGAAACTCTGTCCTCGTTTGGAAAGGTACAACAAATACTCTCGTAGTAGTTACTTGTCATTTTTCCTTCACTGGCTGTACAAACAAACAGGATTGTGATTGGCTCCAGAGTGCACCTGCTTCCCATTTTTCTTGACAAATGCCTTCCAATAATCTCTTTCCATCTGTGGTTTTCATTAAAAATTCAAATCAAAGTCAACGCCACGGAACATCTGCAAAGCATCCGCGACATTCTGTGAATGCTGACGCATAGGAAAGCGCTTTCCTCTGAACTTTGCCGCGTGAATATAGTTTACATTTACGACCGTGTTCAGCGCGCTGCTCCCTTTTCCAGCCTGCCCAATGTTGTCATGCAGCCAGCTGTGTGTGTACGGCAGGGGTGTTCAAACATTTTTTTCCTAGGGCCGCTCTCCCCCAAAAAATCAAAGGGTGCAAGTGTCAACTTTAAATCCTTCCACTTTTATCTGTTAAATTCATATGAAGTCTGAATCAGTTAAAGACTCCAGGCAACAAAATAATCCAGATTTAGGTATACGGATATTCCAAAATATATTTACAGTGGTACCTCTCCTTAAGAAATTAATGGAAGTGGTTTTGTAACTTGGAGTATGTACAAACCTATATTTCATTGAATTAGCATATTTCTTTCAATAATCTTTACTACACCCTGAATCCCTTAAAAATGCTAAAAATATACACATTTTAAAATCAAATATGTATGCAAAAAACAAATATATATTAAGCCTTTGAAATGAAAAAGAAATGCAAAGAAATGGTGGACTTATGAGTGGCAGCTGAGTAAATGTATGCAAACACAACTGATCAAGTTTAAACTATGTTATGCACACTCAGAAAAACTCAAACAACTCTGTGATGGAAGAGGGTCGAAAACACACTAATCAGGAAGCTGATTTTTGCACTCTGGAAAGAGTTCACAATTTCCTATTTCTGCCCCATGCACCGTACCCCTCCAAACACTGTCGCCATGTCAACGATAGGGCAATCTAGAAAGGCGTTTGCATTTTTACCACCGTTACCACCCCTTATTGACATCATCAGTTACTCTGCGTGTGAACATCTGGCTGTGAGATGCGGCCTACAGCAGCTCCCTGTAGTTCTCCTTTTGTTTTCGAATATACTTTCCTTGATCATTATTGATCTCTTCTTTTGTTCTAAGAAAATCCCTTTGTCAGAGCAAACTTTTGTTCCATTTTTCCATGTGTGTTTAACTTTTCGCTGCCTTTCGCCTTCTGCCTTCTGGTTTGTGTTTCCTACTGTTGGCGTCCTAATAATGATCTGCGGATACATAAAGTTGAATAGAACATTGTGTTGGAACAGAACGTCCCTTCCCAGGCTACATGTGAGGCTATCAGCATTTCCTACAGTACCTTCATGATTTTGTACATGAACAAGTTGCGACCATAATTGCACCAACCCGTGAAATAACACAATTGTGAGGACGTATTATGTCAAATCGGCTTTTTAATGTCGTGTATCCAAACGGTTGGGTCTCTCAAATTTGACAAAAAGATGTTGGATTTCGTTTTTAAACGCACATGGCAACTGTTTAGTATTGTGATAGGGCGTGTCGTGACAGACTATGTTATTGTAGGGGACTAAATGTGTTCAAGTTTTAATTTATTGTTGATGATGTCATTTGATGTCGCATAAACCGTGCTGGCTCATTCCTTCTTTTATTTGCTGCATAATAATGAATGTTAACCCGCGAATAAAACAACTCATGAGGAGAAAGAGAAAGGAAAACGGAACAAGGATTAAGGATCGTGTTTAGCCCCCAAGGTGGAGTTTGAACTTGGGAAAGGTTCAAGGCTAAATGAAATTTTAAAAGAGCAAGGGGGTCCGTTTTGAGTGGATGCTTTGCCTGCGGACATGCCAGGTGCATGCTGGGAAAGTGACACGCCTCCCTTTACCAATAAGTACTTGGAGAAATAAACTGTAAACTAATATCTTTAAAGCCCTGATATGACACAGCCAGATGGGAGGCTCAAAGATTCAGATCTAATTTTATTGTTTACCCTCATATTCATGTATCACAATGGTTTGGCCATAGCCAAGTAAAATATAACATTTGATTTTTGGCGTCCCCCTGTGGCACTTTGTATACTACACTATGTACGTTAAACCTAAACATACATTTAATTTGGACCTGGCAACCTTGTTTTTTCTGAAAGTGGCCTTTGGAGGAAAAGTTTGAACATCCCTGCAATGACTATCGGTTGAAGTAGCTGAATGAAGAATTGGCGGGGTATCTGTGTCATCTAATGCCACCCTGAGGCATGTGAAATTGCCAATTAGTCAATTTTGATTCATGGAAAGAGGTCATATAAACTATGACATAAGGATTTTGTGTTTCCCATGGCGCTGTCTAGCCTGTAGAGAACATTCAGTGTGACTGATTAAGTTATTTCCCCTTCTGATGATGCAATTTGGTCTCAAATGCACAACACACATTTGAGTGTAAATACAGCTGAGCTTTATTACATTTTTTTCTCCAAAAGTCACCTTAAATCAAATTTGTTCTCTTATTGTTTTTCTGTCACCCTGGTGGATTGCATCACCGTGACTTCTTTTTTTATTTACAATATTACTTTTCAACATGAAATAAGAAACATTACATTTAGTGTAATTTTTTCAGAATTGATTAAATTTGATTAGCCAATGAGATAAATATTTTTTTCTGAAATATAACAATTATATCAATTCATGAGTAGTTTTAAACTTAAAAAAATATATTTTATAGTCATAGTAACAAATATTACCCCCCGGTTAACCAAATGAATTTAAGTTAAATCCTTAAAAACGTAATAAATAGCAATTTCTTGGCTAGAATCATAATATTATCGATGTAGTAGTTTACAAACATTTAGTATATATTTTAACTTATCCCCTTATTCACTCCACTCTAAATTATTTGCAGACAGCTAAAGAAGAAACAATGTTTTAATTTTAATGTGCATATTTTTCATATTCCTATCTAGATGATTACAATGGATAAAATACTATAAGGAATCCATGGAACCAGTTCCATATTCTTGGAAGAAAAATACAATTATAGTTAATTAGGAGAATCATTAAATTCTGCATGAAATTCCAACCTGTACATTATTAGTAGTATAAATCACTATTTTCACTGGAATTGAGAGATTTTTCTTGGATTAGTAACAAGGCTGCATTTTAGCAAGCCTCGATTCTGCGAGCCAAGCGGCACATTTTCTGTTTCTGGTGAGAGGAGCTCACGAGATTGTTAGAAAACCAACGCACCGTCACGCCAAGGCGCCTGGAAACGTTTGCGCTGATTAAAGCTAAAGTTTACTTGGTCGTCCTTCGGTGATTTCCATTCTGACAGAAAAAAAACCCAAAACGTTCTCAATGGGGGAAATGTAACACAAAAATGTACTATTGTATTTACCTCAAGTGAGAAGCTTAATCGAAATGAATGAAATACTTTCTTATCTTGAATTTCTTGATTTTCATCACAGTCCCTTATAATTTCAAAGACTGAAGTCTTGCCAGAATAGTTTTAGGAATATCTACTACGTATACCCAACCAGAAACTTTCATGAAGTGACACATCACCACTACTCTGCTGTTGTGGGAAAAAGGAATGTATGGCTGTCTACAGTATGCGTGTGTGTTGGAAAGAGAGGATTTGGATTTAAGTCGGTGACAAACAGTCATTTTCCGCCCTGATAGGCACCACGGTGGGAACTTCCTGTGGGCAGCGAACTCACACCGCAGCCCACCAAATCCACTCTGCAGTCAAGAAAAAGTTTTAAACTCCATCGTGTTCTCTCACGGTTGGACGTCTTTTGCCCTCAACGGCAGCCAATGTTATGTCTTTGTCACAACAAAAAGGTTCACCTTGGTAATATCTTCACTTTTTTAATAACATGCATGAATGCATGGGGTATGTTAACTGGGTCAAAATTGGATTTTCACAGTGAGGGGGGAAGGGGCTGCGGTGGTCTTTAAGTAAGCAAGAAAATCTCTACTCCCAGAGGGGTAAACAAACGTCAACTGATGATGATGATAACCAGCTTTAATGCAGTAGTAGTGCATATGCCCCCCCCCTTCCTGGCATTCCCAATGGTCTCCAGCAAAGTGTTGAGTTAAGATCTCAGTGGGACGCGTTGTCATACTGACAGTGTGCATGTGTACATGGTGAAATTACACAACATGAGGCATTCTGAATCCCACACTAGATTTGATCAACTTGCTAACAAACCCACAAGACTGTTTGTCAATCCAATCTTTCCATCCCCTCATCCTATTCCTCAAAATGTCCAACCAAGCAACAACATAACCATACAATATATACAGTCTGAAATCAATCGATCCATCCATTTAATTCCTCAAGTTTTCCCAACTAGTTAACTGGTTACTATTCATATATACAGTGTGTATATCCACCCATGCAATTCCTTTTATTTTCCAACCAATCAACCACACTGCAAACCCTTACACATATACAGATTTAAAAATATTAGATAAGTAATGTCCTTTTTGGTTCCTAATCTTTTAGCATGACATTAAAAAAAAAAAATGAAGCCCTATTCAATTTCAACAGGGCTCAAAACATTACAGCCTCGTCAAGCACACTCTAACCGAACAAAACCATGACTAATCAATCAAAATAACCGACGAACCAACCGTATCTAGGATGAAAGAAAAAAAGAAAAATCTTCAAAATACAAGAACCCTAAATGCATCATATTACTGTTCACCTCTGTTTATTGAATAAACGACAATCCAAGTATGTATTTCACCTCTGCTTCTGCAGCCAGTACATTTGATTTCCTGCTGTCTTCTCACTTCCTTCATTCCAGCAACTCTCCAGTGGCAAGTTGGAGATTTATAAATGGAAAAAAAAGACTGTTTTAGCTAGAAAACAGTCTTTTTTTTCCATTTAGTGTAGGACACTCGGATTGGTATTGTATATTCCTGTGTGTGTGTGTGTGTATTTGGAAAGTTGCATCTCGGGTGCACATCCACGTAGTCAAACGTGTATGTGTGTTGAATGTGTTTGTAGCAATATGGTAAAGCCATCATTTTAACAAAAGAGGCCATTGGGTACATTAGATTGTCATTTTCTTTTATACAAAAAGGTCCAGGTGATAGATCTTTTAGAATAAGTATTATAGCCTTGAGATTCTGTTTTTTCATTGAAAACTAAACTTTACTACTTTAAACTTTTACTATTTTCCTTAGACAGTAGAGTGGAATTTACGGGTTAGGGCCAGAGGAAGCATTCTTTTTTTTTTGCCTTGGAAACGCTCCTTTTTTTTCTAAATCCAGTTAAGTCAAGGTGTTATGTAAAAAATCTCATCATTTTGAATTTAATTTGTGGGACATGTTCCAAAAAGCTGGGGAAGGGGCAACAAAATACTGGGAAAGTTGAAAAATACTCTAGAAATAATAATTTGAAACACATTATTGTAATCAAGGGAAATTCATTTTTTTCCATTATAAAATATCCTTGAAAGCCTCAGTTTTCCCACATATGTACTTGTGTAGGGTTTAACAATTTGTGAATTACTGCATGTGCAAAAACAGTAAGTGGTTTAAACTTTGTAATATTACATATCAGATTTCCACTTTTTCCCCATTTTTTTTTTACATTACAACAAACTCTACGCAAAATAAAGACCTTTTCATCTTATCATTTCTTCCAGCGTTATTCTAGTGCAAAATTACCATAAAATTCAACCTTTTTTCTTTTAACATAGTTATCAATCAACGATGGTTTTGCTTTCTTAATAAAAAATATACCTCTTTTTACTAGTGTATCTCTCTTCAAATCATAAACACATGACCGGTCACAAACAAGCAATTAGTATTTTGTGTAGACATACCTTTACAAATGAGATTTGAACCTTATTATTTAATTGAATCATGTGGGCAAATACCACGCACAATTTTAAGAAGGGGAATCACATTAAGCGGTGTTTCGGGGGAAGTCCCGTTTTAGTCTCCTTAACTGGAAACATCACATGGTCATTTTTACTTTGGTTCCTACACACACGTCACATGGAAGACAGCTAATGCACACTCAGCCATCCTTTAGGACTTAAAACTCCTGTCATAGCCTAAATTTAATGTTCTTGAAAGTTGAAATTTACAGCTTGGAAAGTACTGTTATTTTCTTACCGTAATCCACTCTTGTAGTGAACTGGTCATGCAAGGTAGTAGACGATAGCCTCATGTCTAGCACTGCACCTGTGGATTATTTTATAGACAGTCAGTTATTTATTTTTTCCATCATGTAACATAACAACAGAATACTACTTTTTTCTGTTCATTTTTGTCTGGTAAAATCATTGACCACCCTCACATTATTAAGAATTCTAAGCAAAAATTGTACCTTTATTAGCTAACATTAAAACTATAAAATTCTTATAATAAAGCAAATTTTCATTTAAATACATAGTTTATAACTTTGTGTCTCTATTTCTGCAATATTTTGACTTTTCCCCATGAACATTCATTTACTTATCCTTATTATAGATTTAGACAGGTTTTTCCTTTGCAAATGTATTTTCTGAAGCACTTATCTTCACAGGGGTCACGGAAGGGGGGGGGGGGGGGGTGCACCAGGCGGAGTCAGTGCTCATGACAATGGAATTTTAGGCAATCTTAAGAGCCACTGCGCTAAGACTACATCATTAATTTTGTTGGTGAGCAGCAAGCCTCATGCTCATCTATGAGTGGATGTGTGTATACATTGTGTGTAGTTGCAGGAATAGTGACAGAAAATCCCTTGCACAGCTACTATTTTCCTCAAATGCCAGTCCCACTCTCTTATCCTGGCCCTTTCTTATGAGTGATGTTCAGGAAATAGCTTAGGCGTCAGCCACGGTGCACTTATTGCACACAAACACACACAATATGGCAGGCAGATAGAAGATAACAATTCTTTGATAGACTCTTGAAAGACGTTTCTCTCACCAACATTGCATAATGACTAGCCACTTTATGAATGCTGATTAATAACAATGATAAAAAAAACACCACAAGTGCCTCAGGAAAGATGTTTCCTCTTCAAATTAATCTCAAATTTGTAAGTGCTCATTAAGCCAAAGTGGAGGTTAACAGAGTAAGAGTTATGTAAAATCGATAAAAGATGGGTTCAATCCAGTGAAGTAAAATCTTGCAAATACTGTATCATTATGAATTTCTCTAAGACACAGGTGTCAAAGTGGCAGCCCGGGGGCCAAATCTGGCCCGCCGCATCATTTTGTGCAGCCCGAGAAAGTAAATCATAAGTGCTGACTTTCTGTTTTAGGATCAAATTAAAATGAAGAGTATAGATGTGTATTAAATTTCCTGATTTTCCCCCTTTTAAATCAATAATTGTAATTTTTTAATCATTTTTTTCTGTTTTTCGTTCAAAAATCATTTTGTAAAATCTAAAAATATATCAAAAAGGCTAAAATAAACATTGTTTTAGATCTATAAAAAAACCTGAATATTCAGGGCTTTTAATCCAATTCTTTTAATCCATTTATAAAAAAATCTAAATATTATATCTAAAATGGTCTGGCCCACATAAAATCGAGTTGACGTTAATGCGGCCCGCGAACCAACCCGAGTCTGACACCGTTGCTCTTAGATGTTCCAAAAAGTTAGGAAAGAGGCAACAAATTAGTGGGAAACCTAAAGAATACTCCACATGTATCTTTTTGAAACAGATTAATTGGAAACAAGTGAGTTTCATGATTAAAATAAGCATCCTTGAAAGCCTCAATTTTCACACAAAATAGTTAGGGAAACTTCACCAATTGGTGAATAACTGCGTGTGCAAAACAAAAAATTGGTTCTATTCAAAAAAAGTTGTTGAATGGCTTTTGTGGTGCCCTCTGAGGCTGTTAAACAAGCATGTTGGATGCTTGGCTCTTCTGTTTATTACACACATTCAGCTCATTTCCTTTCAGTCACTTAACAAAACACAAGACAGGCGTTGACGGACGTAAGATTAAAGATGGCGTTTTTGTTTACGTCAGAATGCAATGCTCTTTGACACTTGACAGTCTGAATGGGCGCGTTGGGGTCAGAGGTCAGAGCTCACGGGCTCTCGTGGCCTACCGTCATGGGAATTGAACTTCCTGTTCAGACATGAGCTTGTCTGTCTAGAAAGAAGGGAGAGCAAAAGGTGAGAGCTCAATAAATCTGGCAAGTAGTCAGGTAGTTTAAAGAGATCTTGCTAAATGTTGGTAGATTTCACCAAATCTTGGGAGAGGTTGCTAAATCTGGAGAGGCTTCAGTAAATGTTGTGAAACTGCATTGAACCATCCCAGTAAATCTCTTGAGACTTTAAGAAAAATCTCTGTCTAGTTTAAAGGATCTGTCATTGGAAAGTCGACGCTATAAAAGTATTATTTTTTTTAATTAGTTAAAGATTTTGTAATAATTCATTATAGTTAACATATTAAAAGAGCCTTGTGTACTGAAAATCAGTAAATCTGGCAAGACTGATGATTTTGTGAGACTTCAGTAAATCTGATGAGTCCCTCAATGTGCCAGATTTTAAATCAAATAAAACTAATAAATATTGCAAAAATAGTTATGCTTCGGGGATTTCAGTAAATCAGATGAATTTTCCCTTTTTGTGCTAGATTTAAATCACGTGGTACTTAACCTCCCACAAAACTGGTAGTGCCTGAATCTTGTGAGAATACATTTTACGATAGTTTTGTAAATCCAGAAAGTTTTCAACTAATTCTGCCAGACTAAAGATGGACACAAAACAATTTCTAAAATCAAGCTCCTCCATCTCCACCCTCCGTCACTGACATTTTTATCATTCTGGCGAGCTCAGCTGTTGCAGATATTGTAACACTCCAAATCGTCCAACAGGGAGTGGGTCACCATTACAATCTCGTGCATGAGGTCAGTCTGTTTATAGTTAAATCCGTTGGACTTTTCCTCCTCTGTTTTGAATGTGAAGTGCGAGGAGAAAAAAAACTTCTCTCAAAGGCATATTTTCTGGAGAAGCACATTTGCACATTTTCCTAAATGCAGTTTGGCAGGCATGCTATTGCGACCAGGTAGATCAATCCTGACAGCGGTAGCTCGCTGACTAGTATGGACGCAACCTTCTCTGCTTACACTTTCAATCACGCTAGCTATGCTTTGATCGGCCACAACAGCTGCTGGAAATGATGGTGATGATGTCCCACCCAAATTCCTGCCCTGCCCTTGGCACTGCCAGGTAGATGTGGCAACTATGGTCATTCCGGTGTGTGTGTGTGTGTTTGAGTCATAGAGGGAATGTAAGTGAGTAGCTGCAAGGTCAACGGCTAAGCTTGGTGGGGTCTATTTTAGAAGAGGAAGCTTATACTTGCTTGAAGTGTAGCATGAGAAGAGACTTTTCGATTTTCCACTGGCGAGATTAGAATTATATCCGGATAAGAAAAATGAGCAGGTTGGATTTGATGACTACGGAATTGGAGTGTTCATACGCCAAGAAAATGTCACCATATGATTGACAACATATAATTGACCTGTGGTATGAGCCGTAGTTTTGGGATTGTGAATCTTTTGATGGCCATTTTTACAGAAAGTCTGACTGTAGTTTTAGCAGTGTTAACTGTGTAAAGTGACTTTAATTGTAGCTGCAAGCAAAGTTGAACAAAACCTCCAAATGGACAAAAATGTTCACATAACTTCATGATAATTGGGGCAACTGGTCTTTGTACTCATTTTTTTTTCAAACTTTCCATGGCCCGAAACTATATTGCAAAATGGTTTATTCAAACCATATTGGTCAATTTCTGCCTTGTCATGATAGACACATACAACCACTTTGGCAGCGATATGTGAAAGTAGTGCCATGGTCTTATTTCTTTTCGTTTTTTTTCCTTGCTTTCCAGTATATTGAGTTTTGGCAGACTTCTACAGCCTTTGTCATGCAAGACCTCTGTTTACCATTCCAAAACAATGCTATTTGTTATTAACCTCGATTCGGTTTCTTTGGAAAAAAATACTCTTGGTGAAAGCAAAGCGCTCCAAACTCTTTACCTTCCCCTCCAAATGCCCCTGATGCACCAACTTGCCCTTAGCTTCTTTATAACCATGTTAACTTGAATTCAAACCATTTGTTGCATATTATTGTGGATCATTTTCCAATAAAATCACATTACCATCTGTGATGTAAAACCTTAAGTACAACCCCCACACCCTCCAGCTTGAGGATCACTTTCAATTCCAACATCACTCACTCCATTTTGTCAGTGTTGTGCAAGTTGTTAAACTCTTCTATGAATCATTTACGAGCCCACTTATCATCTCATGTTCACCGGCAATGTTGGAGCCAAACCAATCTACATATGGCCTTAACTGTACGTTGAAAAAAAATGGGGGATTGACTGTGATAGACGTCCAACCCTTTTGAAGTAGGGGTTAGCTCACGAAGAACTTGGCATGCCTACATTTCACGTGAGTGTGAAATGGAGGGACAAGCTTGTTTTTTCTCGATAACTTCACACCACCACTGAAGTGATGAGGCCCTCCTCTGTGGGGGATTGATGGGGTGCGGAGGGATGACTGGGATTCCAGTAAAATGTTGTGAAATAGCCCCACCGCCGTTTGCCAGACGTCATTCCAGTGCGATGGTGTGCGTCTTTAGTGTGTCAGAGCATCTGAGCTTGCTCAAGCATTCCACAAAGATGGAGTCAAGGCTCCTGCAGTCTGGTCTAAACAACTTTGTACGGAATCTTTTTAAGACAACAAAAGCAGACCATTTTCCTCTTCAGGTTCATCCAGAATTCACCTTTATATGGCAGGAGCTGGCTGTGTTTCAGGTGAACAAGGTGACCTCCTTCCTTGTTCATAGCTGTCTTCATCCCGAGCCTTAAAGCAGGTGGTGAAAAGTTTCTGGCTCCAGCAGGATGGATTTGTATCCTCTTGTTGAACCTAACTGCAATTTTCCTCTGATAAATCACAGTTATTCAGAGATTTAGCAGAGAAAAAAGAATTTCTGCTCTCACTATCAGGGTCTGAGCAGGCCAAACAAAATGCAGTTTGAGCCCTGTCGGTACTTAAAAACTAGACACATTTGGCAGGAGTTCTTATCCTGAGAAAAATTTATGCCCAGTGGAGGTGGCAGGTTTGACGCTACAAAATTGGCACGATAGCGTGCCACGGAATCTTTGGAAAATTCAAGCTTGTTTCATTGGGTAACAAATGTAGTGCCAAAAGCAACACAGGAATCTGCCGGTTTGGATCAAAGTCATCATTGTAACCTGATTTTCATGAAACAAACTCCTACTGCAATATTTTTTTGTGCAAATACATTTGAATCACAAACAATAGCTGCATGAAACAAAACTGTTAAAGATAACAGAATGCAATTTCTGAATTACTTCAATTTAGAGATCTGAACTTGGTTTACCATTCAAAATGTTTTTTTCACCAACAATGGCAGCCAAAGTGTTAACTTGTCTTCAGTTACCATAGCAAATGACATCATCTAATGAATTTGAACTGCCCATGTGCTCGTTAACGAGACATCTTGACGACCGCCTTGGCCAAGCGGCGCTGGGCGTGTTCACTTCAGGACGGGTTTAGTTCATACGAGGATTAGTCGATTTGTAATTGATGGTATTATTTGTAGATTAGCTAAGCACGTCAGGAATACTGGTGCTCCCACGCTGCATGATTTACGCCGCAAAAATGTTTTCTGGAGCTCATCTTACACAGCGGTCTCTTCCACAACGGGCCCGTTCGGGGATGAAATACAGACTTGGTGCCACTCTATGTCCCGGCCCCTCATTCTGTAGGGATTGACACCATATGTTCCACATAGAAGCATCATTAGAACACGTCCACCTTTCTCCAGGGCTCCCCGTGCGACGTAATCGTGTTTTACCGATACGTCATCGCCGCTGTGTGCATCATGTTGACATCTTCTGTCTTCTATCTCTTCACCTCATCCGTCCACCACCACCCTTCTCATCAATAGAACTCCTATAGGTCATTTATCACTGCCAAGAGATGCCTCATCACAGAAGCAAATGGTTACAGTACATCCTACAGGAGGGATGGGCAAAGTATGGCATGCGGGCCATGCATAGCCATTACATTTTTCATGTTTAAAGGGGTATCATGACAATTAGGCTTTTGTCGAGTCAATGATGATGACAAAGCCTATGTCCGATTATTATCATCAAATGTGCCAGAACCCGTAACAGGAAATGTCTTATAATGTACCAGGCTTCCATTAACAACGGTGTCAAGATCAAGATTTTTTGGAGTCAAGACCAAGATTGAAACCAAAACCAGATCAAGACTTGCTCGAAACCAGTATTACTGAGGCCAAGAAAAAGAAGACTCTTGGGAGTAAAGACTAATATGAAAACTGGACTAAGACTTGCTCCAAACCAACCTGTTGAGACCACCTCAAAACCAAGACTTTTGGAAATGAAGACTAAGGCTAATAGTAGGACGAAACCAAGATACCAGTAATTACTTACCTTAAACCAAAGACCAAAACCAAGAACTAGAGAAAGGCTGAGTCTTTTTAGACTTCAAAACCTAGTTTTGAACCACTACTCGAACAATACTACTTGTCCCGTTACCCCAAACTTATGCCTTAAACTCTGTGGTATCAGTTTGGGGAAGACCCGTTTCTTTTCCAGCAGGGTTTGGATCAGTTTGGTGCGAACGTACACACCCTGTAATAGAGACGTGAGCAAGCAGGTCCAACATAAGTGATCTTTAATCCTGAAAAAATGTTATTCAGGATGAAATTCCCACGGATTCACTCCAAAAACCACGTGTGAGGAATGACTCCCAACGTTCCAGTGCTTATTGTTACGTTTTGACCGCAACAAAATGTGCTTTTAGCCACGAGAAACAAGACTTACGCAAGAGCCTGTTGTTAACCTCCCTATTTTCACAGCAGCCACAGAGAATTCCAGAATGAGCCAAACTGTCCGATTTTGTGTCCGTACCACAAACTGCGTAGTGATGGTCAACAATTACAGTATGTACTTGTAACAGACGTTTTCAACCTTTGGGTTCCCGCTGTATACTGACAGTCCGAGAGATCTTTTCTGCTCTTAAACAACAGCTGAGTGAGTCATGCGCTCTGTAAAAAAGAAAAGGAAAAAAACAGAAGAGCAGCGGGATTTTAAACAAACTGTTGGGGCTTTTGCTGTTTCATACCTAACAGCTGACTGCACTAGATGTTGTTAACCGTACAAGAACAAAGCACGAAGGCCTCACTTCAACGCCTCCTTTTACAAGCCGTCTCACACATAGATGAAGGTCATTGGCTCCGAGTCTGGATGTCCAGATCTGACAATTGTGGCATGAGTTAGTCATGTTCAAAAAGTTTTTGTACGTAAGTGTGCTAAGTGGCAGCCAAGGATTGTTAGTCATACAGTGAAACACATTTGGGATTGGACATTGTTGGAAACAGAGTTGTTAGGTGATGAGTTCGCTTCAAATATGGCAATTTGTTCAACATCACTTTACACCTCAGAATGTTAAATTTGCTCAGTTAATGGACTCCCGCAGGCGCCGGTTACCTCTATTCAGTTCAATAACTAAATGATATGTAAGTAAACTACAGATATGTTAAATTCGTTTAGCTTTAAAAGTTTTTTTTATTTTTTATTTCAGTTTCATGTAGAGATAATGATTGTAATCCTCTGCGAGCCTTGTGACGATAAGCGGTACAGAAAATGAATTAATGATTATAGTCCTTATAATTAAATTTTAATCTAATTCCTAATCTTAATTATATATATATATATATATATATATATATATATATATATATATATATATATATATATATATATATACACACACACACACACATATATTTTTTTAAAATCCATAAAAATGGGCATAATTAGTTTATTTTTTCTTATTCATTCAAGATATTAAATATATTATGTTTAATATTATGTTTTTAAAGGTTATGAAGTTGATTTTTAAATATGTTCTAAATTTATTTAAAGATGTTTAAATGTTAATGTTAAAACCGATATGAAGTTAATCACAATAAAAATAGATGTGGATTTTTTCAGTGATATCACATTAACTCTCAGCAAAATTACAGATTTTTACACATTTGTTACAGATATTTCCATAAAAAAGCAGTGGACATTTGCAGTCCTGTTGTTATCTACTTCCCTATTGAATTTATCCATCCGCGCAGGGATTCTTAATGCAGCAATGCGTTGTCACCTCTGTTTATTTCAGGGCTCGATCTTTGACTCTGAGTTGTGTTGCGCGCGATGTGCTTTGGTGAAAGCCCCCTTTTCAGAGACCACTGAAAACATAAACGTTCCCAAGCGCGGTTAACCGCATATTAGTGGGCAATACGAATACGATAAAATGAAGCGTCTCAGCAACGGTGATGTTGAATTTCACTTTTTATGTCACTTCAGCATTTACCATCAACAGTCAAAGTCTTTGTGTGATTTTGGGTTCACATTTCGCAATCTCACATTGCAACATGGATTTAAATATCATTTGTATTGTTGTCCATAATGAGTAAATCAGCTGGAATCTCACTAAAATCTTGTGGTTGGAGTAGAACGTGTGGTTTACCCCCAGTTGAGTGGCAGTAGTAAATGTCACCCCCCCTCTGAATGGTGACCACCCACCATTGTGGGACAGCTTCCCCATCATTTGCCTGATAGGTTTAGTCAGAATTTATCATGCTGCTGAGTGAAATATAGCAAAGACAGCATTCCATGGTAATGCGCGCCAATATGACACAAATTCTTGGGAAAATTATAGTAAATGAATTCCCATCATAAATTCCCACCCAATTTTTTGTGTGTTGCTTGAGATTCAACTATAAATGAAAGAGAGCCACAAAAAGGGGTAAAAGTTTGTTTTTTTCTAAAATTAGGGGCCAGTATATTAAAAAAATCCAATTTCATGTCCTTGTTATACAGAAAATATGTTAAATGTAATTGTTAAAAGTCAAACTAAGTCATAAATCACCACACTGCGCAAATATATGGTATACAAAGATATCAATTAACCCATTGGTTGCCACTGATGGCGACAGATATCCATTTGAAGTGGGATAAGGTGGAAATAAAATGAGCAGCAACACAAATGTAGTCTTTGTTGATGACTAGCTGGATGTGAATGATCTCGTTATAGAGCTCTTGATAGCGATGGACGTCCAATCCAATTGAATTCTCCCAATTCAAATGGATTGCATGTTCATTGCCGTAAATGGTAGCCAACAAGTGCAAAGAAAATAAAACGCTTTTTGTCCAAGGTTTCCTGGCCGAACCAACTTTTTGTGTTAACTTGAATACGTTTCCCCTCAAATCCTTGACCCCCGACATCCTGATGCAATATTTACAATCATGCTCACAGCTAATGTGTTCATCAATCTCTCTTCAGGCCATTGTAAACATTTACAAGACACATTTGATTTCCCCCAAAGTACCTAATGGGAATACAGTAAATGCATACCAAATCAAGTCACTGTAAATTCCCTTGACTTCCTTTCAGGCATTTTACGTCTTTATTCCATATGTGGTATCCGACTGACTTATGACGACCAGTCCTTAGACTGCCTTTTGTCCGGCCTCAGCTGAGATAAATTTTAGCACAGGGAAAACTTGAACAGATACGAGAAGGAAGGAAGGAGGAAGGGCGTAGGAAAGGGAAGCTGCCAGTCTCGCGGCCATCAAACGACGGTCCAGTGCCAGGAAGCGCCGTCCCGAATCCCGATAGCCTCCGTATGGGTCGGCTCATTGCCGCGTGGGCTGTAAATAACCACCCTTATGACTCTATTGTTCCTGGCACTGCCTTCCCATGACGGCCTCCTCCGCTCATACACTTTCACCTCGTTTTGTCAAGAGACGGGAAGTGCGTAGACCCTCTGCTTTCCCCGTGATTTAGTTCGGGTGGAGTCTTCCCTCATGTGACTGTTGTTTGCGATCTTAATGACTTGCTGTCATAACAAAGTGGTCCTCATCCGGTTTTTAATTCTGGGCCGCAAAGATGGGCTCAGTGTCAGAACACGCAGCGAGACTACAACAATGCCGCAGCGATAAATGTGAGCCTTGGTGCCCTTCGGAGAAATGTGTATTTTATTGCCCTAAATATGCATGAATAAACTCTCACCTTAGAAACTTTCATTTCCAGTTTGGCATTATGAAGTTGTCTGAATGCGATTTTGGAAAAATAGCCAGTTTATAAGAAACTTCACAGTTCAGGGTTCAAGGGTTCGATCGCAGGTCGGTCCACACTGTGCGGAGTTTGCATGTTGTCATTTGGCTTGCGTGGGTTTGCTCCGGGTACTACGGTTTCCTCCCACATCCCAAAAAGTTGCAGGTTAGGGTGGTTAAAAACTCTAAATTGTCTCTAGGTATGAGTGTGACAGTGAATGCTTCTCTGTCTTCTTCAGCCCTGCGATTGGCTGGCTAGCAATTCAGGGTGTCCTCTGTCTGGTGCCTGTAGTTAGTTGAGATAGGCTCCAGCACCCTCCACGACCGTTTTGAGGATAAGAGGTTCAGAAAAAGAATGAATGAACATTCTCAATTTCAAAACAAGACAGTTACATTCAGAGGACTCAGCATATGCTTCAACCTAATTACTCTTTCAGACATTAACTTATTTTTTCGTGATTCGCTTGATATGTAATGTAAACTATGTCTGGAAAAAAGGAAACTGCTTGCAAAAAAGTTGGAGTCCCCCTCTCGACGACCGTCATGTTGACTCTAAGGCAAGCACTGTGGCCTTTGCTTCGGTCCCCAGAAAGCCACAAACAAACACAATCTGAAGCCATCTGCCATTTTTTCCACTGTTATTGGGTCGCATGTAACACACATACACACACACACATGGACTGAGGCCCATCCAACATTCTCCAGAGTTTTGGTTCTGTCATCCAATTGTGTGATGTGGCTAATGTGTTTCCAGGGCTAACTGGGTTCGGTACAAAGTTTGTGGCTTTTCAGAACCAAAAGCTAATTTTCTGGGATTTTGTTATGTTTATGCCAGGCGGTGGCTGACAATAAATAGGATTTTAAAGTGACAGCATCGCGGCCTATTGGAAAGGATCGTCTCACAAGTAAGAACATTGAATGATTTTTTACCCCAGTTTGACTTTTGGTGCGGTCATAACTGTGATGTTGAACATTAAAATGTACAAAAAAACCAAAAACAACCTGTTCCAATGCCTTCACGTGGTGAAAATGTTCTGAACATAAACATTATTAGAGAACTCGTAAAATGACGAAAGAAGATAAAAATGTTTGCGGCTTGTTGCCATGTCCGTCACCGTTTGACAATTTCATGACTACTCTTTTACTTATTTGTTTTGTACCATGCCTCCCATTAGATGTCTATCACCTACAATAATGAAATTATATCCTAAATAGTCTTGCTTTCTGTCACCACCAGGATTGCAGAAAAACTGAAATGGAAGCAAAACCCGCAGCAAGATTTAAGTGCCAAATTTGTTTTCTGCCTATAAAGTTACATGAGTGGAGTCATTTTCATTTTTTGACATGGTCAGCATTTCTTCGCACCTCTTTGACCTCAGAAGGATTGACATTGCCTTTCTGGAGGAATGTCTCTTTTTTATTACGGGAACTTAAGCCTTAGACGAGTTCAGAGGTTGCCATACTTCCCGCTACTTCATCAACCCCCTCTTCCTACTCCACTGCCACCCCCCGCCTCCACCTCTTAAACTAGTGCCACCCTTCCGCTCAAACACGTTATCTTAGCTCTGCCATCTTGTTCGAGTTTTTCCACAAATAATGCTAAGTGACCAGAATGTTCCGTCAGGGGCGTGAAACAGCAGCACGAGGCCGAGGTGGGGAGGCTGAACTTTGACCCCTTAGGCTGTTACGCCTCTTAATTCAAAAGGAGAGCCAGACAACTTGATGGAATTTGGCAGATTCCGACTTGACCGTGACTTTAAACGACTGCATGGACCTCCAGCTGAAGCGTCATTGTAATGCAACTAGGTTTACTTATACTCAGTCTTCCTAATGGGACACAGGCCACGTTATGCATCTCATTTTAGCCATGTCCACATCAATAACTAATAGCACGACTCCTGTTTGTTAGGAAAGCCAAGAAAGCAACAATGCTAGACACCCTCATTGTAAATTCCAATCCAGCTTTGACGCATTTGCTTAAAAACCCTCACTCTGTCTCGTATAGCTTTCATTTATAAGTCTCTCTCTCCTCTGAAATTCAAAATCCGTCTTTTTCAAATTTCAAACTCTAATCTTGTATTAACACTACAACTCGAATTTAAAGACAAAAATGAAAACCTTAATCCAGTCTTCAAACTTCGATGTGAGACATCATCACTTTGAGACTTAAAAGTCCCAAAAGTGATTTTGCTGTCGATTTGTTACCATGTGATAAACCATCTATGAAGCCAACAAATACTTTTGGGAAGAGACATCTGCCCCCTTTTGAGTTAGCGTCATCATTTCGTCACGTTGTGCAAGAACATCTGAGCTTCTTTACAAGTGCGTTATCCAGACCACAAGAATTCCTGCAGGATGACTTGTTTCGCAAGAGCCAGCGTGGGTAAAGTAGGTTAATTTAGAACTCCAGAAAATACCGTGACTAAACATACTTCCCTGAACTCAATAATCAGTACATTCTGTATGTAACTCACAAAATAAGATTAAAAATTAAATTAGAAAAAACAAGGAAACTTATCAGTTAAGAAATAGTAAACTCATTCACTCACTCAGACTTCAATCTATTTAGACTGGGCAGGCAGGCTTGGTAGCGATTATGATGGGATGTCTGTCGTCTCCAATGACACACAATGAGTTAAATGATCACTCTGTCCAGTTATGCTCAGACTGAAAGAATCCCCTGGAAACAATGTAAAAAAAAAAAAAAGTTTATTTCGGATGGTAGAGATTATCTACAGCCATATTAATAGTAATAATACTCTACACTCCAAGTGCAGAAGTCCAACCTTGTAAGTAGGTGGCACCCTACACAGCAAATGACCCCTTCCAAAAAAGACCGTATTAAACTTGACCTTTCGCAATTTCCGCTCCAAAAACGGCCATTGACCAATCAGATGTCCAAGATTTTTTTTTTAAAAATTAAGTGGCAGTCTCTGGCAAGATTTGCCATTCCCCAATAGTCGCTATGCTTTTTTTCTGTGGTTAGTTTAAGTGGTACCGGACAGCCAACTTCTTTTTTTCTGTGGTTAGTTTAAGTGGTACCGGACAGCCAACTTTATGGACACCTCGGAAAGAATCAAAAGCAGAGGAAAATCTAATGAATCTCAAGTTTTTTTAAAAGTATTTAACTCTTTCCATGCCATTGATAGCGATAGGCATTCGATTCATTTGACCAACACTAGTCACTTCATCTATAGATATGTTAAAGCTCTTAAGTGTTCATTTTTTAATAGGTATGCCCTTTAGTGACCCTTGTCCCTTTACTTTTTTCAGCTTTCAGTTTCCAAATTTGCACTTGATCACTATTATTACATCTTCAGAAAGGAATTAAAGGGTAAAAAGAATAAACAACTTCTCATAATAATGACAATAGCTGTTTGTGCACATTAAGAAGTAGAAGAAAAAAGCCAAATTACAAAAAAGTACCATGCGTAGTCAGTCAAATTGAGAGTAACCTGATGGAAACATTTGTAATATAAAAACAATACTGGGATCTTGTCTTCAACTGCTATTGACAGTAATGGACATCTTTTAAACTGCAATTTTGACTTATAAACAAGAGTGACGTTCATTGCATCAATATTTATGTGTCTTGAACTAGTCCCTGATGCTTACATTTTGTATTTCTTTATTTTTTTACTTCTATCTATCCCAGAGAAGACTTGAGTCATATTGCTCATTCCTAGTTCTCTCCAGGGTTCTCTATTAGGATGCACTCATCTTGGCCTGTATTTTTCATTATTCGGCTTCAATTTCAGCCCGGTGAGGAATGCGCGTCCAACTTTTGTGTACGTTGGCGCCGTACCAGAACCGCCTTTTCTTTTCGCCCCTGACCTCCCGCGAGCTCTCAGTGGAGACCTTCTCCTCTTCATCATTCATAATAACAGACACCAGGCATAGGAGGGGAACACGGTGGGAAGCGGGGGGACGGGGCACAATGATGGGAACGCGTGTTTATGCCAGCTCCAATTTAACATTGCACAAGCTGTGAAACTGGAACACACACAAACCACAAAAGACGTCCACTAAATGCATCCAGAGAGACAAACGTGGTTTTCCCCAGACAGGTCATCCTAGCAAACATCTTTCAACACATTTAAATACACTGAGAGAGTTCAATAACAAAAACTATATTTGACTAGCTTTAATTTTTAAGAGGCCTTCACATGAATAAATTGGCTATCAAATCAACAGGATGGTTTGGGAAATATGTCAAATATAGCATTACTTTGACCACTTAGAAGTTCTAAGATTTTTTTCTGTGCCCTCAATAATCAGTGAGATACTTTTTAATCACCATTTTGTTGACAAAGCATGACAACTGTATGTTAAGCATAATGAATTGTTTAATTTTGTTTATTTAGTGGTCTACCGGTTAACTGCTGGATATGTTTTCTTGCTCGTGCATGTCAGCAGGAACCATCAAGAAACTTCCTAATGTCCTAATTACTTAAGCACACTCACACACACACTAGTTGATATTCACAGAGAGGCCCTTCTTTCTCGTATCAGGCCATAAACAGAAGGATTAGCGCAGCCTGTTAAGAGTAAATCACGGTCCGTGCCCACACATTCTTTGGCCAACCACGGAAAGGCACTTAATACACGGTTCATTCAGTTCACACAACAAACAAAGTTCTGCTGACGTCCAATCATGTGGCTGTTTTTATCCTTCTGCTGTAAAATGCAATAATGTATCACTTAACAATGAATATTTGTTAACTCTTAGGTTGCAAGGATGTCTAATTCATCTCAATTGTTTTAAATTTGACAATAAAAATCATTTGAAATTATACTTAGCTCACCCACTGCCATTGACAATCATAAACATCAATTTCAACTGTTGTGGAATTTTGCATTCATCCTTTTTTTTCCTTTTTGCAATGCATTTGGATGCACATTACTCAACCACTGTACAAATATGCTAACATTTCATCCACCTATTGTTTTATTAATAATTCTGAATGCCATGTACATATATATAGTAATTAATTTCCTTACCTTTTGTCATGATTTGTTGTTGTTTGGTAAGTTGGCTGTGTTTCCTGTCTGTGCGATTGCATAAATTTCACCAGCTGTGTCTGTTTTGGCTCTCCTGATAACAAAATAATGTTACAAAGAATAAAACTGGGAAAATGTAACTAAAATAAAAACTTAATTGGAAATCGAGGGTCATAACAAAGACAGAAAATACTGCTACATGAATGCACAAAGACATGGAGCTTCAATCACAAACACCTGTGTGACACAAGGGAAGGAGAGCCAGGAAGGAAACAGCAGGTGAAACTAATCACACAGACAGGACACACAAGCAACCAAAACCCCAACAAAACATCAAATTTTTACAAGTACCATATTTCAGGGTGCAACATATATTTGAGAAAACCCCAATGCGTCTATTTAGACAGTCCATTTAAACATGTCAAGGCATCAAGTAGCCATTTTACTGTCCAGCATTAGACAGGAAGTGACAGAGGAGTACGAATAAATCATGTGGATGGGCTGCTTGCAGATGGCATTCATATTCCAAATCCTCAGTCATGCTGGATAAATGGTGCTTCTGTAAATGCTAAATAGTGAAAACAAATTCACTCTCTTGGGAACTTGGCTACATTATATCTCAATGGACCCAAAAATATGTTCAAGACCCTCTCAGTCTCCAGCTTCTTCCACATTAAGCCAGGAAGGTGTTCTGCTTATAGAAGCCAAGCGTGAATGAAGGATTGTGGGATGGCGGCCACAAAGGGGTGGGGGGCGTTCGCCCTCCTGGAGGGAGCTAAGCCCTGACCTGGGTATACACTCCAAAATACTATATTTTTCTTTCCATAAGGAAATGGAGATTACAAAATAAAACAAATACAGTACAATATTTTACAATGCGGAACAGAAAAAGTGATGAAAGTGATTTACAATAACAATAGGAAAGCTACAAAAATACAATACAAGAATACAATGTTTATTGCTTGAAATGATTCCATATTTCAAAAACTTTAAATGATTATCTTTGCTTTTATTTTTTAATTCAAACTTAAAACTGTTGTTGTGCTCAGTGTCACCCATTGAAATGATTATTATTCTAAATTAGCTTGTTTTCATTTTCCCCGGTTACGGTGAAAAATAAAATACTTGCTATTCAAAACATATTGAAATGAATTCATTTATTTTTTTAAAGACCAAAAGCTCCCCCAAAATGGACTTGGCATTTTCTCATTGTTTGCGTGTGACCCCCCTGTCAAGGTCAAACACAATCTTTTTAGAATCCTGCCGTTTTCTGCCGAGTGAGCATTTCCACTGACACGTAAAAAAAAAAAGACATAAAAAGTGTTATGCTTTTGTAACCCCCCACCCCCCCAAAAAGAGATAAAGTGGGTGACAGCAGACAATAGGCAGACACGGACCCAGGAGGAGGAGAAGACTCACAGCAGGAAGCCTTGCCGGACGTCTCCTCATCCTCCTCGTCTTCGTCTCCGCGGCGAACGGGCCTTGGCTTTCATCCCGCGACAATCGAACGCCTTACCTGTTAACCCCTGACCCCCGAGCCTGCCTCCTGACCTCTGACCTTTCACCCGGTCAGTGTCCTGTCATCCATCACCCTTCCCAAAGCATGCAATTCTCAGGTTAGCCAGTCAACGAGTACAGCATGTGATCAAATTAAAAGTTAACTTGACATTTTAACATTCCTTCCCACTCGCGAATGATGCCTGAAAAATTCTCCAGTGCAGGCCAAGACACCCGTGACATTGTCCCCAGGAGAAGCCATAAATATTCGCAGACAGTTATGGCGTGGAGGAAACATTATCTCGGTCTTCCATGGACCAACAAAGACAGACAACAAACAAACATCTGCTTGGCATTTTTCTGTGACGCTTTTATGAGCTACACTTGAACTCAGAATGTCTTTAACTTATTTTGCTTTTGACGGCAATAGGCGTTGAGGCCTTTTGAACTGGGGAGGACTGGCAGCAAATGATCATGGCTAGGCCTAAGGTCTAAATGGATTGGACGTCTATCGCAGTCAATGGCAGTCAATGAATTAATCTTTATGCAGTGGAAATTCAAGTCAGTTCCTGTTAAATTTAGGTTACTTTCTCTTGATTTTAGATTAGATTAGATAACTTTAGTCATCCCGTATTCAGGAAATTTCATTGTCACAGTAGCAAGAGGGTGAGAATACAGACACAGGAAAATACATTTTCGACATAAACAAATAGGCAATAAGTAAGTTAATAAATAAATACATTTTGGCGAATCCAGACCATTACGTGTTAATTTGAGGTTAGTTTCTCTTGATTTTGGCAATTCCAGATGATTTCCTGTTGATTTTGAGACAATTTATAACTTTATAATTTGGGGGGCGAATTCAAGTCACTTCCTGTTAATGTAAATGTACACTTCTTAATTTTTGGGACAACTCCAGATCATTTCTTGTTGTTTTGGGGTAAATCTGGGTCACTTCCAGTAGACTTTGGGGCAATTCCAGGTAACTCTTTTTTACTTTTGGGCAACTCCATGTCATTTTCTGTTGTTTTTGGGCCATTTCCAGGCTATTTAATATTGATTTCGGGAGCAATTCCAAGTCTCATCCTATTAATTTTAGGCTACATCATCTTCAATTTTGATAGGCGATCAAATCAAAATCCTAGAAGACTCACTTCAAATGGTACTCCGACGTGCTCTCAATTTTGCGGCTGCGTTTCTTCACAGCGATGCATATTTAGCATCCCTAAAATGTCAAATGAATTTTCAAAGACTAGAAATTCTGTCGTGAAATGTGCTGTTCAGCGTCAGTGGCGCCAAAGCATCGAAGTCATTACGGTTAAGACCAGCCAAGAATTCCACTCTAGAGCCCCCCCTTCACATTCTCCACGCTTGGCACTGATAACGCCGAAGGTCTCCGTCAATCGCCGCATAAACAAGCTGCACCAGGTTAAAGCCGATGACAGGCCGGCTTTGAGAGTTTCTCCAAAATAATATATGATTCCTAACATATATCTTGGCGCACAAAAAGGCAAACTTCATCACCCGTCAGTCTCACTGATAGCAAGCTTGAATGATGCTAACCATAAAAGCCATCATTCTAGTTCGTGGTCATGTTACGAGTCTCCGGAGCACGAATTCCAGCAGATTCTGGCATGGAATCGTCCCAGTGTGAAGAGAAAGAACTTCAGTGACGAATGCTGGGAGAAAATCGCCGTCATTCTCGTTCATTTTGCATGCAGGATCGGGAATTGGAGCAGCTGTTTGTGGATAGAAGCCAGAGAAACGTAGTTAATCGGCAGTCCACAATGGTGTGTTTAACACTTTAATATTCTTTTTTTTCCCGAACCGCTTTATCCTCACTAGGGGTGCCGGAGCCTATCCCAGCTGACTTCGGGCCAGAGGAGGGGGTCGGCACCCTGAATTGGTGGCCAGCCAATCACAGGGCACGAGGAGACAAACAAGCATTCACGCTCACATTCAATTTAGAGTGTCCAATCAGCCTACCATGCATGTCTTTGGAATGTGGGAGGAAACTGGAGTACCCACAGAAAGCCCACGCAGGCCTGGGGAGAACATGCAAACTCCACACAGGTGGACGTGACCTGGATTTGAACCCAGTTCTCCCATTGCGAAGCTGACACACTAACCACTCACCCTCCAGGCCGCCCTAGTTTTTATTTATTAACATTGAAAACACATTTTTTTCTTAAAGATTAAAAAATATTTTTGGATCAAAAAAGTGGAGAAAAAAACCCTAATATTAAGTTTTATTACCTTTGAAAACACTTTTTTCTTAAAGATTAAAAAATATTTTTGGATCAAAAAAGTGAAGAAAACCCTAATATTAAGTTTTTTTATCATATAAAAATGTTTATTTTTTCTTAGAGAAGGTATTAAATATTTCTTTTTTTGCACCCTAGACTGGTCGCCACTCAATCGTATTGATTGATTTACTTTTAGTGTTTTAAAAGTGTTTTGAACTAAAAAACTAACTGAAAAAACTAAAACCAAAAAAATGTGATAGAATCTGTAATCTTTTTTTTCTGGGAAATTCGTAAATATTGTCGTGTGTTGTGTGAACTGAATGAAATAAATATATATATATATATATATATATATATATATATATATATATATATATATATATGTATATATATATATATATAATCCTAAAATTGTATCGTAAAACGTGCAGCTGACATGCATGATTTAATTTCACGGGGTGCACAAAATGACACGGTAGGCCAGTTTGACACCTGTGCCTCAACCGGAGCTTCAAATTGTTATTTGAAGGTTCGATTGTTACATAAGTAGTGTTAATGTCCACGTATTGGACGTCTGCTTTCACTTAGAGCATCTGACCGCCACAACCTTGGGTGATGAGTTTTCAAGTCCTCGGGCCTGTCCTTCTGCTGAAAGTTAGCAACTGGAATCCCTGGACAGACTTCAAAAGGGACCCAAGGAAAACAAGAAAAGTCCAGAGTAACCAAATTCCTGCGCCGCTCTGGCCGCGCAGGCCATCAGCAGATGTTTTTTTCGCGCGCCGGTGAAGAGAGGATGAGTTGGCGTTGGACGTTGCGCAAAAGGGCCTCGTTGGGGTCACGAGGGGGGCCCCGTTTGGCGGCACGTCTGGAGAAATTGAATCCCGGGAATGACGAGGCAGAGCGGGGAGTCAAAGTCATTGATGTTGCCGCCACACCTGTTTGCACTCTTAAAGTTTCAAAATGGCTTTTCTCGTACAGTTTTTTTGTCGGCGCAAGCTAATCTGATGGGAGCAATGAATGTTTTTCTAATTAATACAGTGAGTATATTCGTATTATGAAAGCATATTTTGTATGGGCCACTTTACAGAATTCCTGTGAATTGCTGTTCCTTGTTTAACACTTTTACAAAAGTTTTTTTCTTTTTTTTTTGCAAAAACTTTGTCGCAAAAACTATATACGTATAGTATCCTATTTCTATGGTAATCATCTGCCAAAGGCCCAGGGATAAAAATAATAATAATAAAAAAAGAGGTTAAGGAAAAAGAAGGGGTCAATTTCAAAATAATTTTTTGGGACTGAATTTTTTTTAAACTTCCAAATATTCATTTGGCCTTGAAATTAAAATGACCTTGCAAACAATTTATTCGACTTTGAAAATATTTGCCTTAGAACTTATTTGTACCTGGTTCAAATCAGTTGAGACCGGTTTTAGATTCTGAATTTATTCCTGGTACTAATTAAAAATCATACGCATGAATAATATAAATTTTATCACAACATTATCAATATTTTTTGTTTAAATATTGTTCACCGCCAACATGTTTACATAACTACATAATATAGAGCAATTTTGCATGTACGTATGTATACATATATCAAATACACCTAAATAAATGAATAAAATATTTAATCATTCCATGATTATGAGTAAACATGAAATGAAAAATACATTTTAATCTGTTACAAAATGACACGGAAGTGATTATTTGTCTATTGCATTGTTTTGTCGGCCTACTCCAATACAAATAAAGGCACTTAATCCACTCCCACTCAAGGAAATGTCTGGTCCATTTGCCCCAGCCTTTAAATGCAAAAGCAAGAATTGAGGTTAATCCATCCTTCCTGTGTGCTTTCACTCTGAGTACATTTGGCGCCCCCGCCGAATTAAATTTGGATTCATTTCCGCATCCCAAAGTGCCAAAAGACCCATCCTCCTTCCCCAGACAAAGACACGGCATTCCCTTTTCAAATCATCGGCATAAAAGCAGCTCATTAATCCCGGATATTAATCTTACCACGCCCGCCTACACATTGACCGACTTCATTGGGTGAGAGCATCCAGCACCCCATTGTGTCCTCTTTTACAAACGAAAATAGGTTAATACTTCACACAAAATCCTCTTTTTTTCCACTTTGAAGGCATTTAAATAGTGTTCGGAAGGAACTCCCACTATTAATCCAAATTTGGTTCAATGGGCGTCATTGTGTCTACTTTAGTCTACTTGGCAGTATTTTTAAAGTCCCACTTTTTACACAATAAATGATTGAATCTTGTCAATGAGTATTCAAAAATAAATAAAACGGTTTCTTTTTGCTTAGTTGATAAGGATGTTTTTCGGCAAGAAAAATGTAGTCGAGATTCATCTTGATCATCTTAGGTTCCCATTAACATTGGATCTACTGAATAGTAAATATTCAATTCAATCAGCCTACCGTGAATGTTTTTTTTTGGGATGTGGGAGGAAACCAGAGTACCCAGAGAAAACCCATAGAGGCACATGCATAATGCGGGAAAAAATGTTTTGATCGAAATAACAATACTTACTGACCGCTCTACTTCTTTCGATGTACTTAATCCATTCTGATGGAAAAAAAATAGTCTTATATCGACAGTGTTTATGTTGGAGCAATTTCCTACATACACTTATTAATGATTTTAGAATGATAAAAATAACTAAAACGCTGCCCACTACTGCAACTCCATGGATGAAAAAGCCCACATTCCGCTACATTACGATTCTGGCTACCTAGCCAATGGCAAAACCGTGTTTTGCGTGTTTTTTTGTTTATATTACGAAAAAGAAGGAGGGTTGGTTTTACCTCAGTGAAGTCCAATCTTTCAAATTCAGTCACTGAGTTGATGGTGCGACTTTGTGACAGATTTCTTCCCAGTTTGTCTATCTGACTTCTGCTAAAAAGAAAAAAAAATACCTAAAAAAATATATGAGCACATAGGTCTAGATAGGCGGCAAGTAGTAAGTGTGGAGGTCCGATGAAACAATTTAGGCCCAAACGGGTTCGCCTGATGCCAGCTGGGTTTGCGCCAAAAAACGTGACCACAACATGGGCTTCTCTAGGCTTGGCTCGGCACCCGGGCTGTTATAGCCACGCATGGTTGAGCCCAGTCACTCCCGCCAGCTGTTCGCTTCTGACTGCGAGTTTTCAAGCTGACCTCAGAGCAGCTGGACCGTCATTATCGGCAAAGTTACTGTCATTTTGACGGATGAATTGTTGTAAGAAGTGATGATTGAATGATTAAACTCTTTATAGGGTGAATAAGTGACTAAATTTGGGCATTTAAAAACCTCAACTCCATAAGGACCACTACTAAATGTCAATATTACGGCCTATATGGGCCAAAATGTGATATCCACAAATAGGGAAGCCATGGGGTTAAACTTGAATGCAGAGTTTTTTTGAAATAGCATTTTAAAATATACAATAGACATCCAATTCATTTAAAGCCAAATTAAAATGAATACTTTGTTGGATTGGGCAAAAGCAAAGACTGGTGAAAAAGTTTAGAATTTATATATATTTAAAAAAAATACAAAATAAAGCTTTTCAATGCCTTCTACTGTCAGTGCTAAGATTCTTTAGGCGTGTCCGTGCCGTCTGTCAATCACACTCCCGAGCTCGCGAGCACTAATGCTAATGTGTATAGCATGATTCTTATGTCAACATAATCGTGAATTTTTAATTAACCCTTCGAGGTTAGAATACAATTCTGAGTGTTTCTCTGATTCTGCAGCAGATTGGTACACTGCTATGTTTTTAAAATTATTATTACGAATTATTGTCCTGCATAACCTGTTTTAAACTGTGAGTTACCTTTTTAGAATAATATATAAAACAGTAAATGAAATCAACACTGGACTTCGGGTCGTGCCGACGACAGGTGGCGTTTCAAACAGGCCTGAAACAAAAACAACAAACAACCAAATGATCAAAATTACCTTACTGCAGGGGTGGCCAAGTCCAGTCCTCGAGAGCCCCTATCCAGTCTGTTTTCCATGTCTCCCTCCACCAACACACCTGAATCAAATCATCTGGATCAGTATCAAGCTTGCTGATGAGTTGATCATTTGATTCAGGTGTGGTAGAGGAGGGAGATATGGAAAACAGACTGGATAGGCCGCAGAGGTGGGCAAACCGGTCCTGGAGGGCCGCTGTTGGTGCAGGTTTTTGTTCCAACCGATCCGACACAAACAGTTCAACCAATGAGGTTTCTGCTGAAGCAAGAAGCACCTGACTGCAATCCACTGATTGCACTTCTAAGATACCAGATTGGTGGAAAGGTTTCCTCCTTTAGGTTGGAACAAAAACCTGCACCCTCTGCGGCCATTTCTGGAATAGTTTGCCCACCCGTGGTCATAGGGACTCTGGAGGACTGGAGTTGGTCACCCCTGCCTTACAGCATGTTTAAACTGAGAGGACTGGCTGCAAATGCTCAAATTTCACTTCACCAAGTGTAATTGTAACTGATTCATTAGGACAAACGCCCAAGTATGTTCATAATGAGCTTTTTTTTATTTAAAAGCACATGTAGTAGAGCTAGTTACATTTTGCAGTAAAACAAAAACATTGCCACTATTTCTTTTGTACAAAAGACAAACAAACACAAGACAATACAAAAATACTAATATGGGATTGAATAGAAACTGCAGGTGTATTTACTGGGTGCATATTACAAAACGTTACTATGACAATATACAATACTTGTCTAGATACAAAAAAAATGTCTGTCCGCTGTTGCTTTTCAAGCAGCATTTTGTAAAGAACACAGGTCTGTAATTATAGTGGATATATCTTAAACATGTACACAGTTACTTTTTTTAGTGATCTATACATGATATATATATATTTTATATATATATATATAAAAAGTAAAACAGCTTTTGAGAGGCCATCGGACGGACTTTAACGTGATGATGTGCAACCGTGTGTGTGTGCGAGGCTTGAAAAGGGGACAGCGAAACATACGAGATCCACAGTTTTTTGTAGAACCACAATAAAAACACAAAAGACGCACACACGGGACAGTGTGTGAAACAAAGGGTTCATTCACAGCGCACAATGCGCAAACATGCGCAAACATACACACACGCACACACATGTATTGCCAATGAGTTATTGGGGCCTGTCAGGGCCCCTCCCTGCCAGCAGAAAAGAACCCTTAGCAACCCCACATGATGTGCCAGAAAGGCTGTCAAACACCCTGACCCCACGCCTTGTCAGTTTTTCCTGTTTCGGTTGCCAATCAGAATGCTCCCTAGCATTGAGGGGACGTAAGGCACAGCCACGCCCCTCACATGAACTACTCACGAAATGTTTGGCATATTCGGATTGGTTACGATGAACCTAAAATGCACTAAAATCAATAGAGGTTAATTCAACCGTTTCAACACACTAAAAAATAAGAACTTCCTTTTTTAGTTTTCTATCTAAACTTAAGTAAGGTTTAAGTGAAATCAGTTGACTTGAAAATTCAGTTCAGCCATTTTTTCCAACTGTGTAACGCTTGTATAAAGTATGACGGCAATAGAAGTTTAAAAAAGGGTTTTTTGAATGTCTAACTGATTTATAAATGGAGTTTTACCTTGTAAACGTTTACTTTGAATCACATATGAATAAACTCTTACCTCAGAAGTTTTCACTTCAACGTTTGTTTCGTGAAGTTTTGTTTGAGTGTCGTCTTGTAAACATCTCCTCTAATACATTTTATGGTTCCTTTTGGTACTTGTCCAAGTGGCAACATGTGTATTTTAGAAAGTATATTATTTTATGTAGTCTACATTAGTTATGAATAAATGCTTAGGTCAGACATGTTCAGTTTAAGATTTGCTTGTTTCGTTAGAAAACCCAGCAAAGACTGGAGACATAACCCGGGAAACTTTGTAAATACAGTGGTACCTCGTCATACAAAATGCTGCTGCTCGTTGGCAAGTGGTCGTGCGTTCTCCGATTGTGAGGACATTTGTGTGCATCATTTTCGGAATATTTGGAAGGGAATAGTACGACAGCAAACAGCCCATCGATAGCGAACGTGAGGGTGGAGTGTTTGTTCTGTTTACGAGTGCGTTGTGTGAAAAAAAAACCCGAAGCCCCCCGCCCCTTTTGTGCCCCTCTCCCCTTGGCGAAATCCGCCCAATTTTAGTTAGATTAAACACTTTATTTCTATTAAACCACTAGTTATGTGTTACTTTGTTAATAGATGGGGAATTAGAAGAAATAAAACATTTTTCCAATCCAATATCCTGTTTTTTTTCCATTCATTTCAATGGGAAACGTCCGCTCGAGTTACGAGAACCTCGTCATACGATCTCAGTCTCGGAACGGATTACGCTCGTATGTCGAGGTACCACTGTAGTCAAATTGATTTGTGACGGTTAGACTGCATTTTAGGTTCATCCTGATATTTCACCATCCGATACAATTACGAATTGGAAAAGCAGGTTTATGCCAATGTGCACTCTTTTCCCCAATTTGGTGGTAATATTAGTGCTAGGGAAGCCACCCACCCTCACAACTCCAACCTCCCACCCAGAATTGACCTATATCTAAAGTAAATGCAACATCCCGGGTTTTAGGCCGCACTGAGCGCGCTTAGTCGGACGCCCGTCGCGCGAGGCCGGCGTGACATTCAAAAACAGCGTCATCGGGTTTCCGCTTTGACGTGCCAGGCAGCGAGTGGTGATCACGGACAATGAACAAAAAAAAACAAAAAAAAAACAAAAAAACCCACAAAGAATAACAGTGCTTTAAATTACATTTTTTCATCCTTCCTGTCGCTAAGGAAGTTGTTGTTGCTGCTGCCACGGAGGCTTCAGAGAGTAAACATTGCTAGAATTCCTTCTCTCCCTTTTGTGGGAACTTTGTTTTTGTCTCTTCATTTTCACGATTTAGTTGTTTTATTACCTCTTTCATGCTCCGCTTGTCGTTTTCCAATTTAGGCTTGAAACTCCCCGCGGCCGCCGAGATAAGCTACATTCTACTGCCCGACGGGAGGTGAGAGGCGACGTGATTGGTCGCAGGAGGGGCGGGGGTCTACCTCACACCATGTTGTGGTGGTTGTTCCTTTCGATGATGTCGGATGAAGGCAGCAGCTCTTTCTTGATGGGCGACGGTGGGGGCGTGGCCTGCTTCGGCCTGGGCTTGAACAGGTCGGACACGTAGTACACCTGGAGGTGGGACAGAGGAAGTTCAACACAAGATAATTAATTTTGAATTATATGCTATTATGCTAATGAGCAGTAGGATTTAGTATCTAAATACAAGTTGTAGGTTTGTAAAAACAAATTGATACGCAATCTAATAGTTCTTAGATAAAAGAAAACAAAATGCCTTACAAGGCCCCTTATAACGACTTAAGCAAACATTTCTTAGCTTTACTTTTTAAAAAAAAGTGAAAATACCAATTATTACTAGCATGAAGTTGTTTTATTATAAGATAATTCCACTCAATTTCAAAATTAATCCCCTAATAATTTTTCTCCTGCACCATGACCTCACATCTTGAAAAACGTTTATTTTGAGTACCAGCAGGTGACTAATCCCCCCCAGACGGAAGTGACTTGCGCGCAGCTCACCCAAACATGAAATCTATATTCTGGCTAATCCCCAATTACGCGACACCTTCGACCACACCGGCCACGAGTGGGCACATGACGAAAGACGAAAGAATGGCAGGGAAAAAAATTCTTTCATCATAGAGGAAATGAGAGGAACAGGAAGTGTGGAAAGTAATATCTAGAAAAAACACACTAAATTCAATGTCTTTGTCTAGCTTTGATAGAAAAAAAACTTCCCTGCCATTACGGCATGACATTCACTGACCATTTTTTGACCTTCTTGTGTGACCTTCGTCATGTGCGTGACATCATCCGTACATAGCACACAGCTGCCTTTATGCAGATAAAGGCCGTCTTTGTGTGCATTGATGATCTTCTGAATGCAATGTGGTAATTTTGTTTGTTTTGGGGTCATTTTTAGTGGCCTATTTACGGTTTTAACTACTAATAAAGGAAATTACATAGATATTTACCTAGTTATGGCAAGCCTCCGTCTTTATTACAGTAATAAGGAGAGTAGTGGTGGGCTCATAACACCCCCGGGCCACCTCCGCGAGACGTCATGGGAAGCCGTCGAGACGCTTTTCCCATCGGAGGCAGCTGTGTTGGCGAAAGCTACGAACTTTCACCCCCTGAACCTGTCACAGTAATGAACTTATCGCCACTTCCTGTGCACTCAGACGTGTCTCTTGGTATAGCCCACTGTACAAGTGTGTGTTGGCCCCGACCACAATTGAAATGTCAGGGCTGACACATAAAGGACGCCGCGGCACGCAGGAAGTGAATGTGCGGCAACTGTTAGTCATTGGCTTTGTTTGCAATGGCGGCTGCGGCTCGCGATAATGTAATTTAATCATCTATTCTTTTCCCTTTTTTTCGTATCAAAGGTTGCCACATACCAAATGAATATCTTCCTAACGATAATTCTTTCCAGAAAAGCATCGAGTTGAGCAATTCTCTAGTCTGCTGCAATTAATTGACTAATAAAAAGACTGCTTTTCTGATATTCGCTAGATCTTTTATAGATATTACGATTTCTCCAAATCTTCTTTTGATCTAACATGTATTTTTCTCGCCCAGAAAACTTGACATCAGTGCTAAAAAATGGTATTAATGTAACACTACTTGAAATGGTGAATCCCTGCCATCTGCTGGCAGTTGTTTGATAGTGAAATTGTCTCCAAGCTTGAAATCGTGTGACGTGTCAGATGATAAATACAATTTTTCCATCCACTCAAAAATGGATTTGACATCAACGGCAGCCAATGAGTTCAATTAATTTAATTACAGATACGTATGCACCACGTTTTGTTTTGGTGTTGTCTTTAGGTCCAAGTTCGCCTTCCCTTTCTTCCGCCCTTAGAATCGCTGACCCGACGTCTCAACCGTGGCGACAATGAACTTTGAAAAACAAACGATGCGGTTTTCCCCCGACAGCTGCTTCCTGCTGGATGTGCTTCTTTTGACCCTGCTTGAGCCGCTCGTTGAAAAGTGGGTCATGCCGTCTAATAAGGAAGTGCCAGGTAAGGTGCGCGGCCTGCTTCCTGTTTTGGGTTTCGATGGGTTTTCTATGGTTGGGTAAAATTATGGAATGGATTTATGGGAAGGGAAATTGATTTGATGGGCTCGTAAATTTAAATTACGAGTTGTTGGCGTGAAGATGAACTCATTAGCTGCTATTGACAGTGATATGCTGGGAATGTGTTAGGATAGTATAAACCGATTCAATGTTTCGAAAGGATGAAAATAACAACATGCGGCTCTGGAGTCCCTGATACGATGTCAAGTTTTGTCAATGGCACTGTTGGTAATAGTAAAACATTTTAATGAGTTCATTTTGAACTGTTATAAACACTGTAGGAATTTGTCAAAATGTTAAAGAGAAAAAAATGCATAAATTGAGGCAGATAAACTTCCATCATGTTCCACTTTAAGACATATAATCATTATATAATAACCTCCTCTATCCATCTGTTTTCAGCTGTGATCACAACACGTCTCCACACATTAAACTCGACCATGTGTAGACCAATCTACTAGAGTATGGGATGACATCTTCTAAAATTTGTCATCAACCACAAAAAGCACGCTTGGACTCAATGACCTTTTCCCCCACTTGGCTCTGACATTATTTTAACGAGACGACTCATGTTTTAGTTCACGCCGAAGTCATAATAAATAATGATTGAGGCGCGCTGTCAAGTGTGATGTGAAACATTTCTGTACCCGTGAAGATTTATTCCTTATAGGGTCGCCGTGGCCGCTCGTGGCCTGTCACTTCGCCGCAGCGCCATGACTATTCCCAGATGCACACTATTGGAACCAATCAGCAAAAGTTGTGAAAGCACTCAATTTGTACGTACTGTAATTAGAAATAGTTTCTTTCCACAACACCCAATTTTATTGGGACACTATGTGAACCCGTAACTTTATTTTGGTTTAAGTATGAAAGTAAAGCATTGCAAAATTTAAAATCACTTCAGTACTAATCTATTATTTTTCTTTAATTGATTCGATAAATGAAGCCTATAATTTGAGTTTGATTTATTTAATAAGGGACATCACATATTAATGAACATATTTATATTCATGTTAATGAATATGTAAATATGTAAGATTGTAGTTGAGGGCTAACTTCTTAAAAATCGGAAAATTTGTGATGGAAACCTAAAAGCGAAAGTTTCTGAGGGGAGAGTTTAGTCCTAAATAATTTTGAATTAATTAATTTTTTTTGAAAACCATCAAGGGTTCGATCTATGTTTTTTTTCATCGATGTTTGCTCTCCATGTTAAAGACTTCCAGCCCTTGTAACACCCAGACATATTTTTTATAAGTAGAACGCACATATTCCTATTTGTAAATTTGGGAAGAAAAGTTGTCACAAAAAAAAAAAAAAAAAGTAAAATACAAATAGCTGAAAAATCTACTTTATTGAGTAGACTGTTTGTGTTCACCATGCCAACCTCAGTCTTAGTTTGTCGGCTCGTCTCTTGCGGAATTTTTATTAATCTAATCCCTTCCGTGATGCATGAAGGTATGATTTGACCGTAAGTGTGTGTTGAGATTTTTCTCCAACAGGAGCCAAGTTATGCCAAGAAGCCCAAAGTGCCCCCCTCTAAAGACTGACAAAGAAATACCAAATAAGTCTGGAGTTAATGTAAAATGTTGGATCCAAATGAAACTGTTATTTTGATAAGAGGCGGAATTATTTGTTTAACTGAATTAATGAACATCTTGTTTGAAATATAAATTATACTCGCAACCCTGTTACCATGCTTAACCTTTTTAGCACGTTTTAATAAAGCAATGATTTGTAAATATGGTTTGCATATGTTTCAAATAATATAATCGTTATTTTTTCCTTTACCTCTTAACATATCTAAGTTTGTCAGTAGTAAACGCTAGCTGAACGGCTAAATAAGAAAAAAGTAGGATGAATTAATTAAAAATGGACCATTAATTAATTAATAAATAATTTATGATCTATTTAGTTGTTACATTCTGATCATAATAACATATTACACAGCATTGATGTATATGTAGCAGAAAACCACAAAAGTGAATTCGTATTTTTCAAAAATTTTGGCTACAAAGCCTCCAATCTCAAAATGATTAAGCACACAAGATATGAATAAGGTCTATAAACACTTACTATGCAGTAGGCCACCAGGGCTCCCTGCACAAAGCCTGCCAGCACGTCAGTGGGGTGGTGCTTGTGGTCGGAGACACGCGACAAGCCGGTGTAGAACGCCATCATCAGCAGGGTGAACTGGAGCAGCGGGCGCAGGAGACGGGCGCCGCGCCACGTGAAACGGGACTGGAGATAGAACTGTAGAGACACAGGATGTTGTGTGACATCAATCATCATGAGCTATCATTACCAGCATTGCTGTCAAATTCAACAACACAATCTCACTAAAGTCTTCATTTTCAGGCCACTTTTGAACAACTATGTCAACTCTGCAAGTAGAGGCCACGCCTAGAGTCCCTTTCTTTTGGCTGTCAGCAAGATAAGTCGCACCTGAGTATAAATGGCATGACCAGCCAGACTATGAAAAAATTATGACTTATAGTTGGGAAAACACGGTACTACTTTCATACTTGGAGAGACGAGATGTAGACTTTTTCATGAGCAAACGTCTAACAGACTGTCATCATTGGCAACGTAAATGCTTTAACTCACTTTAGTCTGTTGATGTGTAGCTGCGCGCGCACACACGCATGAGCAAACCCGTTTGAGGTTGCTTGTTTTGTATTCTCACATCGCCTTTCTCACCCTGCATCTGCACACCCGGGCCAACTCCTTGTGGGTGCAAAAAGTCTAGACCGAATCAAAGTGAACGTGGCCCTGGAGAAGTGTAGAGCTTCACACACCCTCAACTGCCCGTGACCTGGACCGGCCCGTTTCATGGCTCTACATGCCAGCTGTAAAAACATCAGCGCAACGAGAGAGAGAGAGAAAAAACGCAACCGCAGAAATGCACACACTGACGTACACCCTATTCAACAATTGCGATACTGAATTAAGGTAAACGGATGCAGTTCTCGAGGAGGTTCTGGTTCAAGATCGGAGCGGATTCAACCGCCGTATTCCCACGCGCGTGGTGAGGTCAGACGAGGTGCCTCAGACATCCTCTCGTTTACCCTTTGCTTCCTGTTTCTCACACAAGTGGGCAAAGCCTCTGCCAAGGTCTGAGTGGCCCGAAATGTCTGACGTGTGTGCGTCTTATAATCAGTCCTGCTAACAATATCTGCAGACAGCCGCTACCGAGCGGGAGCCCCGCTAGGCGTGGACCCCAAAAGCTCCTGCGTGCTTCCTTTCGGACACTCTATCATTGTTACTGCTTCGCATTTCGGAAAAGGAGGAAGGAGATCCCTCCCATCCCTCCCGGTCCTGGCGGGGATTGTTTAGACTGCAGACTTCCTGTGCGGCAGTTCTCAGGTAGTCGGGGCGAGGACGAGCCAGTGCTCGGCTGACATCCTAAACCTCTTGAATAAATGTGCAATTGCTTGAGGGGTGATGAGAGAAACCTAGGGCGGGACACTAAAGGCAGGACTGGAGCCGAAATAAAGTTAATGAAATTGGTATTAGTGCCATAGAGGGTTAACATTATTATATTTATTGGCATGTTAATACTTCAAATTAGATGTTAGTCATTCCAGAATTGGTAGCAATGGACAACACCTTTCACAAAAAGAGGAATGAATGCTTGAAATATTCTTAAGGAGATTTGAGATCATCATTCCGCATTGACGAATTACTGGCCATGTGCTCTTTTGATTAAATTTATCGAGAGTTAAAGGAGGTAATAAACATAATGTAAACAAGCATGGAATGAGCAAATGTACCTATCAAATTGTAAATTTTTGTTAAATTAAAAAAAAAACCATTTGTTTGCGTATCATTAATGAGTAGATAGCAGAAAAATAAAATATGAATGTTTTCTGTTTTGTATTTTGAAGCCAAAATGTATTTCAATCCTAGAATGACCCATATCTTCATTTTTCAGTGAAATGAGTCACAACAGTCAAATCAGGAACCACATCTGTGATCTGTTATCTTGACTTTAGTGGATTGGGAGGCGGGCCTTTGGAATGTTCGCTTAAAAGACACTAATAAGACTCCCAAAAAATTCCTGTAACACCCAAACATCTGATCTGAGGACAATGACAGAAGAGTCCCAAATGCCAATGCCAGTTGCAAACAAAAGCGACGTCGAGTCTAGTGGTTCCGAAAAGCCATCCGGCCTATTTTGGTCTAATCTTTTCCTTACTGCCTTTCTGGTTGCTTTGTTTTATAGAGTGTGTTAAATGAAAACACACACAACAGATGAGAATATTTTTTATACTCTTCTCCCCCCACACCAGGTTCTGCTAAAACGTCATAACTGTGGTCAGGTATGTAAATATCGCACGCATGCTGTTTCTATTTGTCCGACAAATGTCTGGCTCCGTTACTGAAGTTTTCTATGGGAGGTATAACCTGGTAAAACAGTGTTCACATTGAATAAAACAAGTGAAGGGAGTGCTTGAGACAACCGCCAACGCACATCTCTTGAGGACCTTACAGTTTCCGCTCAAACCACATCAGGCATGCCTTGTTCCCATGAAATACACTAGACTATTTCCTGGGTGGGTGATGGGTTTTTGAGGGTGTGTTCAAGTGGTTAGAACGGTAGACAAGTCAACATGTTACAGTCCTTGCCTTGCTTGTTTGTTCACGAGAACAAACAAGAAGAATGGAGCAAAATGAAACAGCTCAGCTCATGAGCATTTTTGGCCACCATAATTTGCATAAAAACTCAAAACGACAGAAAAATAAAGAGTTATGACTCGAGCATGTTCCAAAGGGATTTTTTTGAACTTCCTCTCTCAACAGAGAACAGCTGAATTTTTTTTCTCCACTCTTATCTCAACCCTAGAACGAGAAACATGCGGTGGGTGGGTCATGCAAGTATGTATATGTGTAATTAGGGGCTCTGGAAGTACAACATTCCTCCAGGGTGCTGCGCCCAAATGGACCCTCATTAACAGGTGGATGGAGCGACATAAGAAGGGGGTAGGAAGTAGACCAACAGCCCTGAAGAAAACATTTGGAGTGTATCCATCCATTCCTAAGAGGAGGATGTTTTTCCCCTCTCTTTTCTTTCATTCTTTTATTGGAGCACCCCTCCCGTCTTCCCACATGTTGGCTCCAGTCAATGAACAATTGTGTTTTTCCCTCTTTCTTGTCCATGTAAAATACTCCCCACATCATCCAAATTTCACGAACACAAGAGTCTTACTTACCGCCAGGTAGAGCATGGAGAACATGGAGAAAGAAGCATGTCCGGAGAAGAAAGACTTCCTGTGGCAAGAAATAACACAGTTCAAAAGAGGGGCATTGCAACCTGGTAGTAGTTGGATAATCTCTGGCCAAAAAATATCTAGACACATGAAAAAGACAACAGCCTCAAATCAAGGAAATGTGAGGGCATGCTAATATTACTATATGTCACGTTGATGATGAACAGATCATTCAGGAGCAAAGCAAATAAAACAATTGTACAAGCTCCACTCAAGAGGATGAAAACATTTTGCCTAATGTTGATCTCTGGAGCTCTCAAATAGTTGAACTGGATTCAAACTTAACTGTTAAAAAGACCAAATACGTGTGCAGGTTGAAGGTGATGATGCGGGTTTGAGTCATAGTGGTTATTTATTATAGTTATTTTGTTTTCTGCGTTAATTTTAGGTTAAAAAAGACTTTAAAAACCTGCTATAAATCGTACTACTACCAAAGCACTATGCCATTGTATGTGTATTTTATGATTTACCCGTAAATTCTGGCAACCACAGTTGAATTGTAAGCATAAAGTTTTGATTTTTTTTTTTTACAGCATACAGATCTAGTGTATTACAGCCACTAAGTTTCCACCCACCTGGCTTCTTGTACATCACTGTCTTTCCCGCTGCAGGTGTACTCTGTGATGTAGCCGAGCGAACAGTTGATGGCGGTGAAGTCCGGCTTGCACACGTCCAGGAAGTGCGGCCTCATGCGGCCCACGGACACCTTGGCAATGTCCGTGAATGACTGGCTGATGGCGCAGCCAAAGATAAACACGCCTATCTATGGGACAGCATCACAAATTATTTTCACAGAGAACGTCAAGTGCACATCATGTTTAGGTGTACAGATCGAATACTAACTTGTTTGTAGAAGGCGGCCACATATGGGTTTCCCACAAAGGACTTAGTCCCTTCGTGAAGCTGGTGAATCCTGTATGATTCTCCTATCACAATCTACAAAGAGAGGAATAGTTGATCTCTCATGGATTGGCCCAAGCTGTGACTTAGACAACCATGCGCAATGACATTGACTCGTGCAAGGAATGACTATCTCTAATGACACCAAAGCGACAATCACACAAAGACACACACATAGAGACACAATGAGCATGGCCTGCCTTTCCCTCAGGCAGTTTGAATGTGATGGGAGATTATTAACGGATATTTAAGAATGACGGGACCTTTAATGGAGATGGAAGAAGCCAGTGTAATGAAATAGGAACCCCCTTTTCTCTCCTAAGGTGTGTTTTTAGGTGTGGTTAACCTCAGCGTACAAAGAGCATTTTACATACAGTTAAAAGCCCTACTGTACAACATCC
This sequence comes from Stigmatopora argus, assembly GCF_051989625.1. Taxonomy (NCBI): domain Eukaryota; kingdom Metazoa; phylum Chordata; class Actinopteri; order Syngnathiformes; family Syngnathidae; genus Stigmatopora; species Stigmatopora argus. Next base: position 9,010,417 of record NC_135394.1, read on the forward strand.
TCTCGTCTTGGGTTAAAATCTCTACCATGAATGCCCTGACTTTGATGGTACTTAAATGTCTAATGGTCTTAGCTGGGTTGGACGAACCCCCCTGTGATTCCTACGGTATTTCAACCAAAGTGGTTTCATACAGCCTAAGGCCTCATGAAAAGGCCCTGTCTGTACTTGAGGACAGTTTAAACCCGAGTTAGCCATCGAGCCTTTGGGCTTGTCAATCACATCCTCACCTTAAGGGGTGAGTGACTGAATGGCTGGCTATTCTCTATCATTTGAACCACATCCGCGAGCATAAACCTTCACTTTCTGACTTCTAGAGTAGTAACCTGACTATTATCCTGAAATTTAGACATGCTAGAAACCCCAAGCTGTTATCTCCTGCCTGTCTATTGGAATAGCCCAGTATGTGTTAGTCCTGATAAACACTCCTATCCTTTTCTGATGGGTGGTCACCTGGCAAGCTCACAGCCAGAGCAAACAAACACAGATATATTCGTGTGTTTGTGCTATTGTCTGTAAATCAGTGGAGATTAGACTCCCAAGAGGTTGATGCAGTCCTTAACAGTTTATTTGGACTGTCAACATTAACATTCAGCCTTCTGTCTTAATTGCATATTTTTGTTTATCTGGGAAAGAAGGCAAGGACTCACAACCAACGCCACAGCAGGGAATTCCCTTACGGCATACATGGAATAGCTCGTACCGTGTACAGACTCAAAGGGACTCCGTCGGCATGGCAGCAGACGCCGCTAATAGAGCACAGCTGGGCGAGACACGCCAAGCCTAACCCACACATGAGCGTGTACGGCTAACCCGTGTACAAGCACACAGAAGAGCTGAGCTAGTGCTATGTACTGTCTGGGAACTTTTGATGGGAGGTTTTGGTGCAAAGATTATCTAGCCTGACCACGTGCCACTAATTGACACCTAAAAAACCTGCCACATGTCATTAACGCATGTTTCCACTAACCCTGACACCTCCCCCTTTCTTCCTTCCCTCCTAAGTCAGTGGAACAAGAGTTGGGTCATTGGAATGGGGACCTGGGTGACTAATAACTAAAGCATGAAAAGACTGGGACAAATTCACTTGCCGTGTCATGCAAAGGGGCATTGCTGTCCGGCATATAAGTTATGACGATGGGTCAGTAACGCATGTAAAAACTCATTGGTGTTTGGAAAATACACTGAAGCTCTTGAGTACTGATGCTTGAGGAGGAGGATGAGGGGGAGGGGTTCTCTACCACTGACTCTCTTGGGGAAACAAATAGCTAGGATGAATCAAAGTGGATGGAGTATGTTTCAGGAAATATGGAAGGGGGAGGACATGTAAAGCACATTTATAGCATCAGACTACATGATGGCATACTGGCAGAGATGGGATCAAGCCTCAAGTGCAGTTCTCTGGCAAGTCCTAAAGCTTGTACTACAATTCTCAAGCAAGTCCTAAGGCATTTTGTCGTGCAGAGTCAAGTTATGTGTTATCTGAAGTCCTGGGGTGAGTAAAGTCCTAAGAAAACTATGAATGAATTAAGTCAAGTCCCGGGTATTGAACTCTCTAAATCTAGTCTCAAGCAAACTAAACAGTGATTCAAGACGACTCAAGTCACAATGATTTGAGTTCCCATCTCTGCATACTAATCTGAGGTGGAGCTACAGTAGTTTAATGACTAGTTAAGGGGAGTAAAAGACTTAAATTGAAGGACAATATAGAGGGAGAGTGTAGGTTGACTTACAGAGATGATGGCAATAAGAATGCCAACACCGCATAGCATGGCATCGCTAATGGTGTCTCCCTCTTTTTGTGGGTAGCGGATGGACTCGTCCGAACAGTAAAACCCGCGCTGGTAAGGCTTTATGGTGCTAGTCTCAATGATCAGGAAAGGCAGGCTAGCTACAAAACAGAGAGGGAGAGCAAGACAGGAAGAAAGAGAGAGAGAAAGCACCAGGTCAGTCACACGGACAAACAGGAGGAAGCACAAGGAGCGCCCTGGCACTATGGGCTCATGGGATATAACAGAAGTGGGTGGCCAGAGGATATCAGCTAACTATATCTGGTGACAAATTTGACTTCTATAAACTCAAAACATTCTCTAGAAGCCCCCGTTTCTGCCTTCCATTGTTGCCCAATGCAGCGGGCGCTCTTTGTGGGGTTGGGTCACTTACAGACACCGCGGGCAGTGTCAACCCAACAGAAGTAAGCACCGAGGATGGCACAGTGCTGTTCTTGTAGGGGTATGTCAGGCTGGAGTCCCCACAGTAAAACCCTCTCTGGTATGGACGAATAGAGGTACGGTGAAGAACCAGGCTGGGCAGCATTGCTAAACACACATACACAAATGGATGGATGGATGATGACACATTCATACACATCTCAACGGGGAATCAACACCTGCTGCATGTAAACTCACCTGTAACCTGAAAAGAAAACATTAAAATACCACAGGTGTGAGACCTAACTGGATGTTTATGCAGCAAACACTCTCCTGCTGCTCTGATGACAGAGCAACATTGAGCTGTTTATCTTTTAGCAGCTAAACTCTAGTCCCCCTCCCCAAGTTCATACCACCCTGGCAGAGCAAACAGACACTTAGGGGTAGGCCGGTCCATTACTGAAGACAAATGATGCAAATGCCACAGCCAGTCCAGCGTGCTTCTCTCAGGATAGGTTTACAATATTGAATCCTTGGTATGGTTTCTTTTCTTTTGTAAAATGCACGTTGGGCCATTACCACTATCATGTCAACAAATACTTTTGGAAAAAAAAGTCAGCCGATCAAACTGTTTTGGGTTATAGGACCCCAGGATGCTATTTTACTTTAATCTCTTAACCAAACAGATTGTCCCAATTGTAAGTCTTGACAGACTTAACTAACAAATGGTGCTTAGTAAGTCGGCCTCACAGTCTGAAGATAAATTAATTTGGCGAAGAATTTAAATTGTCCAAAGTTGTGATTTTGACTGTTGCTTATCATGGCCATCTAGGGTGTACCACATGTCTGTGATATTATGTTAGCTGGTTGGACTCCAGCTCAAGAGGGCATCAGCTATAGAAAATGGTGAGATGAAGGTTTCACATACCACGAAAGAAATACAAAAACACAAATCTCATAAATCCTGACATGTAAAACTTGGCAATGTGTAGAGAATTATAAAATATTTTAAGGCAAAACAAATCCAAACCCACCCAACTGTGGAACATTTTTGCGAATGAGAGCAAGTTTGGCACAGCAAAGGATCATAAATAGATGGAGAAGACACTGAGGCGTCCCGAAGATCCAATGGCATTTGAAGCTAGGGACTTTTCTCCTTCGTGTCTTTGAGATCAGCCCCCACTACTAGTGTGTTCCGATTTAATGAGGCAAAGAACCGCAGCCCTCGTTTTCCCCTGAAGGGAAAGAGTTGAGATTGGGTTACCTGGGGGCTGTCTTAAAAAAACCAGTAAGGAAAAGGGAGTAAAAATCCTCTGGACACATCTGATCCTGAGTTCTTTTTCCTGCAATGCTTTGACATCTGCTCCTACTTGGGGGAAGAATGCACTGCCTCAGGTATCAGACTGACCACTGACTTAATAACGAAGCCATGTCTACCCATGGTTTGCACGATTGGCCTGCATTCCTTCCTCAAAGTGGGGATGATGTCCATAAATGTGGTTTTGACCTGTACCAATTACACTACAGCAGGTGCATTTAAATCACAAATTTACAAAATCTTTACCGTTTTTAAATATTGCATTTAGCCATTGAACTATATGCATCTACTTTGTATACTTACTAGGAAGAACAGAAAATTGGGTGCGGCGAATTGGCATGTACCATGTCATGATATAATCAAGGTTTTGTACTACAAGACAAACAATGATGCTTTAAAAGCCTCTTTAAAAAAACATTGCCTTTGGATGAGGTCAAGGTGTAGATTTCATCGATTGGTGGTAAACTCCATCTGCTGTCGAGCACCATGTGATCATCTAACACTCAATCTTAGGGGTCAACTGTTTATAATGTCTCGAGGGAAACATGGCGGGTCTGTGTGTCAAAGGGCAGCAGATGGGATGGGCACCTGCGCAAACAGGGTGCAGTGCCAGGGCTCCCGGAGGGGACCAACTTAGGCTCTTTGGTGGTGACTGACTAGAACCAAGTCAATGGTAGAGGTCTGGTGCAGATACTCACGTGAATCATTTAGCTTAATGCCTGAGTGAACTTGGCAGCGCTTTAATATGTTAAACACAGTGAAAACACAAGTGGGCGTTGTGCTAATGCCCAGTGCAAAGCCAGTGCCGCTGGGTAAACAATCATCACGAGTTGAACCGTTTTCTTCTGTGTTGTTGTGTGAGGGGAGAGGTCCAGGGAAGGGGGTTGGGGGGGATTCTCATGCTAATTCTGAGAAGGGAAAGGAGGTTAGAGGCTTAACAGGCATGAGAAAGACAAGCACACACGCTAACCAATGCTTAGCTATGCAAGGGCACCATGGGAAACTTGATGGCCAACTCAGTGAATAGAAACAGTGGGCAAGCATTCGACAATAAGTGAAAGATTCCTTGTGTGTGAATGCCTAAAGATGCCAAAATGTTGTAAACCACCAACCCCATTCTGAAAAGTTACCATGGACTACAATATTAATTTGGAATACTAAATACTGATCTGGTTTGTGTATAGTGCAAAGGTTCTAATGAAATTTACTGTCTGCTCAGAAAATTGTATGCTTTGCCAATCCTGGCACAGAACTATAAGTAGTACGAACACACACAACGCTTACACCCCTATCATTAATTTTTGATTGCCAGAAGCTGGTGGGTTTTGGCCTGGTTCAAGATACAAAACATTTGCCAAATACCACTGTTGCAGCTGACGACACAAAAAAATCTCTTAAATAGGAACATGAGCGGAGATGATGTTGCTTCTTAAAATCTGCTGCTTCTTTGCCATTAATGCCTACTGGTTGATGTTCTTCCATCTTTAGACAACTCAATTTGAGACCTCACCTATGCGTTTAGGACCAAGAAAGTAAAATGTTTACAACAATGTCCTTACATATCAACCCCAAAATATCTCCTAATTAAACAGGCATAATGGCCTCAACCAGCTGTTCAATAACAAGACAAGTGAGCAACTATTTGGTATGCAGGACGATCGATTACCCACCCACTAAGACATGAATAGTGGCACTTGCTATGAAAATAAAAAAATACAACTGAAGAAGCATTTTGAGCTCCATTTGTGAGAAATAATGTGCAGGTAAGGAGATTTCATGTAACAATATTTTGACATCTTCAACTGGAGTTGGTTCAGAACTGTATTGTCCACCGTGATCCCCGCTTTAACTTCTGCTGGAGGCATCTATACAGGGAAGAAACATGACCTCTTTTGTTGGGAAAAAGACTGAGTAACCCTCGCAAGGCCCGCTGACCCGAACTGATTGGAGGAGTGATGGGGAGAGTGGCAGAGGAAGCATTGAAAACAAAAGCGAGCGTCGAGTCAGGGGGAGAAGAGAAAGAGGTGGGCCTGCCTATTGGCAAAAGCCCACTGTGCGTCAGTGAATTAAAAACCATGGGGTTTACAAACTTAATCATGAGGCCAGTAGCATTCAGTGATTGGGTGAAAATGAGATTGAAAACAGTTCAGACTCATCGTTGCGGTCTGGGCTCTCACTGACGGCGCCATAATTCTTTACGACAGAGTCTGAAAAAAGAATATAGCGTGCGGAAACACAGGCTGGGTGGTTGGTCGGGGAACGGTTCTATTAGTCTTATCAGATGCGACCATACAATTTTTTCTTCAAGCCTCTGAGGGGAAACCACTGCGGACCATTTGACATCAGTTGCCCCTTCCCCCCGCTACTGGTCTGATTCAGAGAGAGGGGAAGGGATGGAGAGAGGGAGGTATTTCACCGACTGCTTGAAGTGTGTTTATGTGCACAGGTCACGGCTGGGTCTTTTGAGCCTGTGACTGCTATCCACTCAAAATCCACTCTCATGACTCCAGCATGTAGACCCTCTGGAAAAAGCAAATTGGTGTCACCCTGTTTTAACGCAATTTGTCATTGGCGGTCCCTGCTATCTCATCTGTCTGCCTATCGATCTTTATTCGAAAACAGTGAATCACACTGTTGTTAAACTTTATATATACACATATATAAATTATATATTCGGAGTGTGTACCTCTATGTCCATGGCTCCACATTTGTTTATCTCATACGTCATATTTAAAAGCTGGAATGAAGTAGATTATGTAGCAAGTGCCCGATTGATTGGTTTAGGAGTTAATTTTGGTATAGCGGGAGTGAGATTAGTAGTTTGGCTCTCTTCCGAGTCTCAAGCAGTTTATCCAGTAGACACAAAGAAAACAAAAATAGGGTATATTTTGTAGTAAATCCTTGTTTACCCTGAGTGGGACGATTCAGTTCAGCTCAATTTGGTTGGTGAAAAACTACATGTGGGTAAAATTAGCAGAGATTGAAGTATATTTCCACTCACCAGTAGAAAATCCTAAATGGATTTCTTATGAGAAAAGACAAACAAGTCCTAAAATTGGCAACCTAAGTCTGACTTAACACCCAAAACTGATAGGCAAAATGCACTAGCCGAGTAGAATTCCTTAAAAGTGTGACATCATAGGCTAATAGCCTGCGTGCTGACATGCTGTATAAACAGAAGAGTAACAGCTTTAAATCCCCCTTCAATTTTAGTCACAATCCAGGTTCAACAGACAGCTCTGTATCTTCTCACCTGTGATCTGATCAGTGCATTAAGTTGGTAGGCACTTTTCTGTTATGTCAACGGCTCTTCTCAGAATAATCACAAAAAAATCCTGGTTTTACAAAGACTAATGCGCCAAGTGGATTCCCCTTGACATGATACTAATATCCCCGTGGAGAAAAGAAAAGTCTTCAGCCTTAAGCAGCACCCTTCTGGAACCGCTATTCACATTTTAATAGGCTTTGGAGGCTTTCGGGAGCCGAATTAGAACAATTTATCCCGATTATAGCGAGCGTCGTGAGCATCAGCCAGTGCTAAAGGTGATTTGGGCCACATGACGTGTTCTACGAAGGAACAAGGCGCATTAGGAACAATTGGTTGGGAGGTTAGTGAGGCAGGGAGGTTCCCTTGTTTTCCTGAATTCAATGTAAGGTCACTAAATTTAAAAAAAAAAGTTTTCACTTAGTGGAACACAAATCAAAATAACAAAAAATTTCCATAAAATTAATCTACGATTGGTAAAAAATGTGTTTGTGTTACAGTAAGATTTTAAATAGTTGAAATTGGACAAATTTGACTGTTGGTCTTTACCAACACTTTTACCCCTGCAAAATCTTCATTAAACCTAATACGTACGTGTGTTGGTTGATCATTGATTGGTTTAATAATACAGATCTGCAACCTCCATCCCATTCTCTTCATAAAAATTTAGAAAAATAAACATACTGAGCATAAATTTCAGACCAAACTAAGAAATAAAGTGCAACTTATTGTCTCGGAAATAAGATAGGTATGACTTTCTCCTCAAAAATAAAAAAAAATTTAAATTCTGATGCCTGTGCTTGGATTAACTAAAGTTCCGTTTGTCACCAAAAATCTCTCAAGGCTTTCTTGTTGGCGAGCAAGCATATCTGATCGTATTCACTGATCCCGCCTTCCGCTGCTTCGCACACAATAGGATTAGTTCTTTCCGCATCTCTGCTCAATCCTCACTGATTGTTCCATCTTGCTTTCATTGACAGCAGAATCTGGTCACGACATGATGGATTTTTTTATTTTTAGAGTTCAACCCATTCACTGCCATCGATGGCAAAATTAGCATGATTTAATGGAAGAGCCAATGGTCACATTAGCAACTGGGTGAACTATAAATCATTTTCCACACCCTCTTGGGATGAATATACAGCTAACCTGGGATTCCTCCAATGTGCGGAATGCTTTACTTTTATATCCTGAGGTCACTGAAAAGAGGTAGCAAGTACTCACACTTGTGTAAATAAAGACTCGGGTACAGTGGTTCTCAACTCCGAAACTGGTTTTACGTTTCTCCATGTCGCTCCTGTCCGTGTGTTTTATGAAGATTTCTATCTTTCAAATAATCAATTAGGATCTCAACCGCATTCAATTTTAAAACCTCAGATTGCGTCGATATAATTCCACGCCTCTCTATATTCCAAACGTTGACCTATCGTGGTATTTTGACGCATCAGAGTTTGAATTTTAGATGTTGACTTGCTCAAACTCCAGTGACACAGATTTGTTTTGTTGTTTTTGGAGCGTGAGTGAAAGTGAACCAAGTAAGGCAAAAGGTGAGGGACATGACACGCATAGCTAAAGGATTCCTCTGCAGCGTGTCTGTGTCACAGAGTCTCCGTCTTGTGCCTGTGTGGGCCCGCGTGGGTGTCAAGAGTGGATGACTGTGGCTTTACTGGCAGCGTCTGCAAAGATTTTCCCCCGCAAACATTTTTGAGATGCTCACCGCCGAAGTTTCCCGCAGTTCAAATACACAAACTGGGCTCGTTGCAAACAAACCCCAAGCCTTATTTGCACACGTTCATTGTGGTGTACGTAGTGTATAATGAACTCATATGGGTGAATCTGCAATTCTGCACTTGTTTGGCTGGATCTAAACTGCAAGTCCAAGTGTCAAAACATCCCACATATAAAATGCATTCACTAAATTCTACTTCTATGCATCGCCTAATTCACACACGCTGACCAATTAACAAGCAACCTTTTGAATTGCCTCCCTAAAGAGGCCTGGGTAAATTTAAGGGGAGTCCACATTTATCTGGTCCCAGTTTTTTGGGGGGTCTAATTCACATCATTCACATAACAAAAACCAAATCAAGGCAAACCAAGATTTTAATCGGTTTTTACAAAGAATATATGGTTCCACCAATATCTGACAAAAAAATCATTTCCATAGATTGACAAAACAAACCCACAAAGTAAATATTTTGGTGTTAGTAATTATTTAGACTAAAATCCACCTCTCACCAAAATAAACCTAAAGTGACAAAAAATTATGAGGACGTGACCTGGAATAGCCCCAAAATCAACGGAAAGGTATCAGAGGTCAACAGGAAGTGACCCAGAAATGCCACAAAATCATTAGGAATTGACTCGAAATTACCAGAAAGGGACACAAAATATCTCCAAAATCAGCAGGAAGTGACCCACATAAGTTTAGCAATTAGCATTTAAACATTCCCACAGTCCATCTCTAGAAATGGCATTTTCTAGCATTTATGTCTTATTTACTTATATGTACATTTTCTGACACATTATACCAAATTAGGAGCTGAAACTTTAAGTGTGAATGCATCCTTTTCCCTGATGTGGGTCACATATGAAATGTCAACACGCACACACATACAGTGTAGTGGCTGAGATCAGCAGAGTGGTCTACGCATTGAATCCCTGTCCTACCCCTCCCACTATGTGGCAAATGGGGGGCCGCTCTGGCAGCATGTGCTTACTCAGAGGGATTTTATTCACAGGAATAAATGGCATTTCTTTTCCCCCTTTTTTAACTATGAGGCATATGCCAGGACACCCTCGAGAGAGCTTTCACCAACAGCAGATTCCTGTATTGCTATTAGCTTGCAGGCACACATTAAAAAGGATATATTTTGGAATTTTGACTTTTTATTGTTAGTGGAGCTCCACCCTAATCAGGATGATTGGCATAGAAAATGGATGAATGTCACATACATGTTACTGAAGCACCTGGAAACAGTTTTAAATTAGGAATTAAATGCATGAAATTCCTCCCTAAAGAGTCCCCCGCAGCAGTTTTGTTGGAAATCAGATCCACGTCCCCCCGTTAACAAGCAGAGAGAGACGAGGGGATATTTATAATGTCTTTTGAAAAAAAAGATCAACTCATCTACGGGCCATGGTGGTGTTTGAAAAGGCAGGCCGAGCACTCAGCTGCTGCAATGAAGGAGAAATCTGAGCAGTGCTGAAGGGTGTCGGATTGGGTTTGAGGGAGCGGGATTCCATCCGGCTATTTGGTCGGCCGGCTGCCTGGGCGTTGCGCTCCTGATGCCATAATGGCATTACGGCCCCAAGGGACAAATGTCTGGCAATAGAGGGGAGGGCTAGGCGAGGCAAGGCGCGTCTTTGAAACTCGATGCCTTTGTCCTGGATAACGGCTCGTGGAATTCTTTCCCTTTCTTGTCCTTCGTTGCCACTCATCTGCTCCTCATTACCTCTATCACAAGGGGACAATAGGTGTCAAACCAGAGCCCCCGTGTGAACGCAATAACAACCAGCATTGAGTTCTTTGTATGTAAACAGGCTAGGGTGCACTGTTACCAGGTAGAGACACCAAGATTACTTGTATACATACTCTGTAATTAAGTGGAACTAACTACAAATACTGCTACAGATTCAAGCCCTTTAAGATAAGACGTCCAATCTATACCAACTTGTCCAAATGGATTGAATGTTTACCACTGTCTTTGATAGCTATCAAATGAATAAAATATGTCAGGTCCAAAGAACAGTAATGTTATGCACAGTTTGAACGTCAGTCCTGTGCTATAGAGGAAACAAAATCCATAAACGATGATTTACAGATAATTTTTGAATTCCAGAAACAGCTATTTTTAGGCCCGGCTCAGAACAACATTCACAAGTTAAAGCCGTGCTCGCCGATGAAGTTACAGGGCTGATTAGAATCCGAAAGAAAGCCTCGTCCCAGCAGATAAGCGCTCACACCCGCCCCCCATCTAACAATAGCTATAAACTATTGCGAGTTCATCAAGGGACCACGAGTGCTTTTCTATCATTCACTTATTCGCCCCCTCACCCCTTCCGAATATGTCTGCCATAGGCCTGTTGGTCCTCATTAGCAGAAACAAAGGCTCCGAGATGCATCAAAAGGCTTTTTGTCCTCACTGTCACAGTGAAAAGTCCCAATCCCTGCCCCCCAAAATGCATCTCTAAATCCACACAATATGCACACACACACACACACACACAGAGGATTGCGCGTAGTAAGAGAAAGTGACAGACAAGAGAGGCCTGTGTAACAGCAGGGAGGCCACGGCTGGGACAGCATGGTGCGCCGCAAGCATGCAGTGAGGACCGCAGCTTGATGTCGTCTGGCAGGCACAAGAGAGACTAGAAGTACACACACAGGCTGCTTCTTCTCGTAATATGCAAGTCAAGTGACATAAGTCACTTAATCAGTGCATTCATCTCGTAGAAGTTGAACAAAATTCCATGTTTGCTATCCGTTCAAATTGGCTGTGAACCAACAATGTGTGATCGCCTCATTATTATATACAGAGCTGATATTGAAATCAGAGGCCAAAAAAACTAAAGTTCCTGATTGTTGACGAGCTGGAGTTTTTAGGGTTCCCATTGGGTCTTGAAAAGTTTTGAATGTACTAATCTTGATATTGACATCTGAGAGTTAGTGATTTTTTGTGAGGCTGTGAAATTTGACCTAGATTTGGCATGAAATTCTATTCTTAGGGGTTTTAAAATACCTCCAAGACTTATATTTCACACAATGAAATCTAAAAAAAAACGTGTTTTTTTTGCATTTGAGCACAAATCATGAAGTTCACACACATGATTTTTTTAATGTGGCTATCGAGCATTGAGTTTGACAACTGCAAGTTTTGAGTATTGCCTTTAGATACTGTTTGGGTTCTAAAATTAGGCTCAAACTAAGACATTTTTGTCAACGGCCTCATTTCACTGCCCGTTGAGAACAAAACTTGTATTTACACATCGTTTAGCCTCAGCCTCAAAATTCAGCCTCATATACAGAAACTTTAGTCTACATGCTATTTTCCCATGAATGTAGCTCAAGTGTGAAAAAAGCCTAGAAAGCCTCTCAGCCCTTATTTTGCGAGGGAGTAACAACATCCTGAATTGGTCGAGTGCCTGCAAAGGCAATAAAAAAAGTCTAACACACACACACAAGCAAAAGTTTACAGTGAGGCGCTGAAGTATAATTGCACATTCATCTAAATAAGCACTTGCAAGTGTGTTTACCTGAGAGGACTGTAATCATGAACGATTGTAAAGACTATTGTTGTACAACAGTAACCGTCAGCTATACTTCGAAAAGCGCATGTGGATAAAGAATGTAGACAATAGCGACCAACAAAGCAACGATCCAATCCCCAAAAATCTAAACACAAAACATCATCAACTTTGTCCTTGTCATAGTCCCGGGGTGCTGAAGCGTATCCCACGAAAGGCTTGACTGGTCAGCAGTCAGTTGTAAGGCATGTTAAAAACTATTTCTTTCAAATGTTTGATATTTTTCAGTAACAAAATGATTGGAATTGTTTGTTTTTTAACTGATTTAGGTGAAATGTAACATTGTGTTAAATGTGTACATAATAACAAGGGTTTTTACAGATTTCTTCAAGTGAAATTTAAGATTTTGAAAAAGATTTTAAGACCATTTTGAACATAATTTATTGCCAATTATGGAGCAAATTTCAGGGTAAACCTCACAAAAAATAATTAACTACTTAAAAATAGAACGTCACCCAAAGAATTATATAAGATAGTGAGGAGAACGTCATTGTTGGAACTTCGTGGTTGGATTCTGGTTGACAATTTTCCTTTTCATTGGCATTGAAACTGTTCAGAGTCCTATTTTGGGGTAGACAAAGGAGACAAAGACACTTGAAATGACCGCCCAACCAGACGAAAACAAAAAAATGGTACCCAAGGGCTCATGGATCTTTAGTTGGGGACGGCTGCTGCGGAGATGTAATGACAGCTTTGGGCAACCATAAAGCCCATGGGAGACGCAAACACTCACACACATGCTCACACCTCTAATAATTGCATATGGTATACCCCAAACCACAGAGGTTTGCTCCTTTATAGTTGAGGGACAGACTAGCACACAAAAACACCACATGGGGATGCAGAAAATATTCAGTGTGGCAAACATTCTCGCCCCCGTTGTCATCTGCTACAAGCATCCCACAGGACCTTGCAACGTGAACCTACACACCCGCAAGAGATGCACAGCAATGTCTGGGTATTTTTTATATATATTATATATATATCTTCTGGTTGACGGCGAATATTTTTGTGACGGCGAATATTTTTGTGACAAGTCTCACAATTGTCACAAAGTGAGCATGGGTTTGCAAAATCCGTCTTATTTCTTCACTAAACTTTGACCTCATTTGCTTCTCGGGACGTTTAAGTCTAAATCAGCCAAGTTATTTTTGTTGGTCAGGATTAATTAAGCAATAAGGGTCCTGGTTTAATTCGAAAGATCGTTGGATGACTGGGACGTTCGCCGCTGTCAATTGTAGTGAACGAGTTAAAAGTGCAAAAAGAATTTGGAATCTAAAACAAACAAAGAAAAAGTATCAAGAACTAAAAGGTAGATGTAGTTTACTTGTGAAAACACCAATGCTAATCAAGAAAAAGCTTACTTTTAACCCTTTGGTTGCCATTGACAAAGTTACATGTGGCAGGAACTGCGCAGAAATGTTCGACTGTGAGTAAGATTTTCTGTAAGTGTACCACTAAAGCAAAGTGATAGACAACCTAGCCATTTTTCAGAAAGATTGGACGCCTATCACCGTCAGCGGCAGCCAATGATTTAAAGTCTTGCTTGGTGAGGGGAAAAGCCCAAATAAATACAGTACAGTACATTACATTAACTCTTAGACTAAACTATATCATGCCCTCTACTTCACTCCCAAAATGACACCAGATGTCACACCAAGAGCGCTTTGGTCATGGCACGCCAACCAGAAGAACAAAGTGAGAATTTCCAGGAAATATTTGCGGGATTGAAGTGGCCGAGAAGCCCGAGAGGTTAAAGCCGTCCGGCTTTAATGAGCCACACCGCGTGACTTCTTGCGGTGCTATGCCGGCTAATGGAGAAAAGGGTGTATTAGGTTCATGTCCCCAGGGATACTCAGCGAAGCGATTCCTCAGGGCTAAAAGGCAGAACTGCAGCTACTAATTTCCCCGAATATCACTCATCAAAGTGCCCGACGCCTTTTGGCCAAGGGTTACAGCGGCTCATGTTTTGATATATCAAAGAACCATCATACCAATGTTGACTTAAAATGTCACTTTATGGCGTGTTGACACCTCAAAAACTCCTAATTGGGATCGACAACTGACTTCTACCAATACATAAGTCAGAGCGTTCTCTAGAAGAGTCATAATATTGAAAAAACAGCAGTTTCTTGCAATGCAAGTATTTCCGCTAATAGTGCCAATCTTTTTTTTCCACATCAAAAAAAGGAAAAAAGCTATTATCTAGAATTGCAGGAAGTTATTGCAACAGTCTTCCAGATAACTGAAATGTTGAATTTGTGAGTTTTCCACAAAGTATTAAAAATGATTATACTACATTATAACTGCTGTTATCAAAACTGCTCTACTACCATTAAAAACCCAGAGCAACAAAAGAAGCCTTTGAATTGTTTTCTGGATTAAGTAAAAAGTAGGGCTGGCCCAAATGAATATTTTGATAGTCAACTAATCACTGATTACTTTTGCGATTAGTCAGTATACTTTGTATAAAAACACTTTATATACGGTTATATTAATCTGGGTTTAACAGATTAGCGGGAAATCTGCATTGGAAATAAAAATTACTACGTACTGAGCAAAAATTGGGCTAGGAATACTACGAACAATGTAAGCAAAACTAGATGTTTGCAAATATCCTATTTTTGAGAAAATAAATGAATCAAGGATTCATTACAAAGACAATGGCGAAATATTTTGTTGTTGTTTTAGGTCTAACATATATTTTTGGGTGCAAAACTGATCTCAGCTTTTTAATATCACTAAGGTTTTTAAATACCACATCCCCTTTTTCTTAAACAAAACATTGTTTAACATATGTACATGTTTTATGTTTAAAAAAAAAAGCTAAAAATATTGCCACACAAAAAACTGACAATAGGTACCCCAATCTTATTGGATATTATTATAGCTTTTACAATTCAATTCTTCCTGTCAACAACACAATGGTCCCACGATGCATTGTACAAAACATAGCCAAGCTAATTTTAGAGCTTTTTAGTGCATTTTTTCTCCCTGAAGAGTTACATGACGATTGTCTAGGAATATTCACAAATGCGAAAATGCAATGTCGCAACTCGTGTTCCCGCTCTTGTGAAATTGCAGAGCCAAACATAGCGCCTTGTCACCCATAATAGCGTAAAGCAAACCTAAAGAATTGGATGGAAGATTATGAAGCCAGATTCTGGGAGTGCGCTCACCAACACGTGTTTGTAAGTTTAAATCTGTTGTGCGTGTGTGTCTCCATCCTGCTGTGTTTATGCATCATTAGCAGCTTTGATTACAAAAAGCAAAGCAAAAGAGGGCCTTTTTTTGAAGGTACCCACGGGTGTGATTATGGAGAACCTCATATGTTCTTTTCGCCTCAGGTTGTGTTGCTGCTAGACATTAAAAAAAAGTATCTTTGCGTGCCAGCTGAACACGAATGGCATGCATCAATGTGTAACGTGTGCCTTTTCACTCCACAACACAAAAAATTGGACAATCTATGGGCCTTCGTGCAAAATTGGCTGATTAGACTAAGAAATGTCATGTCCTTTGGAACATTCTTGAAATAAATCTACACATATGCATGTGTTTTTGAGTCTGAACAAGTCAAGGAAGTTGATGAAGCCAGGAAAGTTGTTTCATGTGCACTTGGAAAAGCTCATCTGTGTTCCCCCCCCCTTTTTTTCACCAAGTGGAGATGAAACACTTTAAAGCTTGTGGAAAAAAAAGCTTTGCGAGTCCCTTAGACAAGGCAGTAAAAACAAACGTGTAACATCTCAGGAGCCCCCGCATCACACGTTTGGCAACTACCATCTAGTAACTCCTGATGCCTTTTCCATGGGGTGATTATTGACGGTGCTACTCCCACCTGCTCTTCCAGCGCGGGGTCCTTGCATTGGACTGGAAATGAATTCTTCTCGTGCCACAACACATGCTTAAGCAATTATTAGGCACAAGGCCATGAAAACGAGGGGGCAAGAAATCACTTTTTACATCAGGTGAAATGAAGCGAGTGGTGTGCAACTTCTGTACAGAAAGGCTTTTGGAGATTAGAAGCAACAGGATAAGACAATATTTTTTTAAAAATCAATAATTGAATACTGCATCAGGATAACAAAATTAGGTTGACAACCCCATTTTCCCCTAAAAGAAATATTCAAATAAGCGGCTTAAGTCTGTTTTGCTATGGACTTTAAACGCAAGTGTAACGTGAATTATGGATCAGCTGTTGTGACCAAATCCGATACGCCAAAAATAGCCATATCGTACGCCATTGGCCAATTTAAAAGCAGGTCATTTTTAGAACAACACTGGTATGAATATGACAATCAATTTAAACGGAGAAGAAAAAAATATTGACTTGGCTAAATATGCAAATACTTCACCGAGACTAAGTTTATTTATTTAAAAAAAAAATTTTTTAGAGTAATGGCAGCCAAAAAGTGCATTTTCTATTTATGACCTAATTTGTTTTTGGGCATGAGACACATAAGGCAACCTAGAAAAAAACAACACAAGCAACATAACCCAAACCTCTCTCCACTTTGAAAAATACATGGCAAACCTCATGAGCATCAACAAAACAGCAACTCAAACAAAAAAACAAACAAAGAACAGATCACAAAAACCCACAATAGGCACTCATACATAGTTCAATAATAATTCCTCTACCCATGGACAGTTCTGGTAGGAATGACACCTTTTGTATCTTTTTCTTTGGCTGGGTGGGGGTTCAAATGACTAAAGTTGGCTGGATAAAAGCAGGTGGGGGTCACCTAGCGCTATTTAAAGAGCAGGGCACAACACTTCAAAACATTTATGCCCCTCTGGGAGCAGCATGTATTTTGTTGTGCATGACAGCACAGTAAAAAAAAAACAGAACTGTGCATTCTTTACTAGAACTATTTGTGCACTTCTGTGGAACTGGCGCTGCATGATAAGATGTTATAGCACATTACATTGGCAGATTACCAGCAACTATTGAGGATTTTTTTTAGATTGACAACCGGCATAAACGCCGGAAGCAAGTGCAACATGCACATTGAAAAAAAAGAAAAGTGATGAAAATGGTGTTTTGCACTTACCAAGTAGCAGGCATAAGATGTCCAGGGCAACTAGAAGCTTTCTTTTGCTGCTGTCGACACCGTTGTTGTTTAACGTGGAGTTCCCTCCGTTCCTTGTCTCTTGAGCCATGGCTTTTTCATACATGTAGTTTTGCATTAGGGACCTCCACTCGTTTCGGCTTCCAATCCCACAGGCGCTCGCGCACCACGCAGTACTGACAGTTCTTTAGGAACAACAACAAAAGAAAAGAAATGCAAAAGTCGTGTCAAGTGGAGAGTTTCTTTTTGTTTTTTGGTTGTTTTTTTACGCCGATGACTACTGAATGAGTGTCAGCCAAAATGGTACTTTGTGGCGCTATTGAGAAAAGTGGCGCACATCAACAGACGCTCTTGTTATATCTTCAAGCTTCTACTGCTCCTCCTCTAGCGCTTCCTCCCCCTTCTTTCTCTCCCACTCTCTGTCTCGCTCTCTCTCTTTTTTTCCTCCCTCAGCCGGTAGAATGTCCGCAAGGCTCAGCCCTCAAACGCCTTCATCCTAGCATGGAAAACTTTTTCCCCTTCCCAGCATTGAGGAGCCCGGACAGCTAAACGCCTCAACTGTGACCCTAGTGGCAATATGCGGTAAGACAGGCGCACTCGAGCGTTTTAGTCTAGAAAAATAAGTTTTTAGTGACACTTACTGGCCACTAATATAAGGACACCATAGAAATATTGGGGTGTTTAAATGATCAATGAATCAAGAGCAAAATTAAATTACATTAAAAAACATAAAATAACCAATTTCAGGCAACTGGAGCCAATATAAATTCAATACATTTGAATTGGAATCATTGTCAACCGTCCCACCTCAAAAGATTTGGACATCAAATGTGGTCAAATGCATCCAATGAGGTAAATATAAGAACTTTGTAAAACTTGTTGCATTTGTTCTAAAACAATAGACCTCTCCTAGCAACAATGGTCATGTGAAATACAGTTGCACATAGTACAGAATTATGGAAATCGTGCATTCCTCAGACGAAATGCAGTGAAACAAGATATGAAATCATAAAGCAGCTGTACCTAGAAAACAATCAATTGCTCAACATGTTGTGTCATATTAAAATCATACATTTTAGAAAGACAATTCCACTTGACCTGCAACCCTAGTGACTATAAAGCTGTTCAGAAAATGAAATTAACAGATAATTAAGATTTGCGCCTTTAATAAGCCCTGGGATCACAATCAAATTCATCACATTTCAAATTGGGCCCATTAAAACGTCTTTATTTTCATTACAAATGTATGACAACCATCATTTTTCATACTTACTGGGAAATACTAGCCTAAATTAAATTTTTCTGCACTATTTAATGTCAGAAATAGGAAATTCCCTGTCTTTTCAATTTAATAAACTAAATTCTTTCTGTTATGATTCACACGAAATCTATTTGCAATGGAGGTTTGGCAAAGATTATTGCCTATTGTTGCAATACAAATGGATATACTTGTAGAATGATTCAGCAAATAATTGAATAGCCATCATAAGAGCAAACCAGTCAGAAAATTAATTTAACTGCTGAAAAGTATTATGAAATCTGCAGTTTGGGCTTTTAATCAGTTGTTTAATTGACTAGAAAGAAGTAGCTCATTGACTTGAATGTAAATGGAGTAATTTCAAATGGTAGCTTTAGTTCTTGGAAAATACTCAAATAAATCATTAAATGATTATGAAACGTGACTCTTTTCGGACCAAGGAAGTGGAATGAGAAGGAATAATAGGGAATTTAAACATATATACGTACTGCACATAAATGTAGGCAATCCAGTACATAAGCGAACCGATTTCCTAAATTCGGCCTATCCTGCCACCTAGCGGCCACAACTACGAATTACTCCAGGTCCAACCTGCGCGAGATTCAGTCTAGTACTTACTATTCATAGTCATTGCGTAGTTTTATTGCACAGTCCAATTTTTCACTTTTTGTTTTGGATGAACGTTTAATACGCAACATTGGAGACGAAGCCAGTCGACACTTGAAACTTGCTAACAAGGGAGCGACATGAAGCAGCGTGTCCGCTAATAGTCACCTTTAAAGCCGGGAGAGGCGGGGGGCAAAGACGCTAAGCGATCCTCCCTCCCTCCCTCCCATCCACGCGCCCCGCTGGGTGTCAGGCGAGCCAACCGAGCACACCCACTCGAACTACTCGCCCACGGAGCCCCGGCCGTCGCCGAACCGCAAAGATGGCAGAGCGGCAACAGCAGAAGCACGAAGGCAGGGTTAAAATCGGCCATTACATCCTGGGCGACACGCTCGGTGTCGGGACCTTCGGCAAAGTAAAGAGTTAAGTCGTGTTTACATTTGAGTGCTTATAGCTTTTGGGAATTTAGTAGTCGGGGTAAACCCCATCCACTCCCCTTTTTTGGACGTGACGAAGCCAAGTTAGAGATGGTTAGTTGTTTTGCGTATCTTACGCCGAGTAACGCTTGCAACGCATTTAACTTAAGCTTAGTTGCGTTTCGAGAATACGCCCGCTCGCTTGAAAGTCAAATTCTACCACCCAAACCAACCACCGTCGATCTTGCCACGGGGCAGGTGGATTTACCGGCAGAATAAAAATCAACTAGAATTTAATAATAACACGCATCGTGTATTGTATTATAATACAGATTGTCATATTTTTTACGCCTGTGTTGCAGTAAAGGACACCGATTTAGCTTGTCACTAATTAGACAGCTCAATGTCAATCTCGTCGCGATGGTACTTAAAATAATCATTTAAATGTTTTATAACTCACCCACAGCCACGCATTGTGTTGTTTTATTTCATTGGATTTCGCACCAGCTGGTTTGGAACACCTGATGACCTTGTAAGCTTGAACTCGCACGATCCAGTGAAACAAGATATTGAATCCTGACGCAGCTGTACCTACAAAGCAATCAACTGTTCAACACGTTGTGTCATATTAAAATTATACATTTTAGAAAGACAATAACAAATAAATCGCAGCCCTAGTGAGTATAAACTGAATCCGAAAATGGAAAAAAAAAAACTTAATTTATTTTAGAAAACTCATTTACTGTGACCCACAAAACGGATGCTTGTTACTTAGAGCCAATAAAGACTTGTCATCTTCCCCCGTGTTTGAGCTAATATTTTACAATTCTAGCTGGAAAGTGGAACTTAAATAATGAAAAGCAGTGCAACAGGTTTAAAAAAACAACCATCAGCAATCATTCTCCCTTAGCACCCACATGCACCCACCTGCAAATCCTGAATAAGATCTTGTACTCCATAAGTAGCAAAATAAGTGCAAATAGTTTAAACCTTAGTGCGATAAATGACAGTTCGACATTGTGTCAGAAATATTCATGTCAAACCCAGACGATGTTTTTTTTCCTTCACTGTCAGCCAGCACATCTACAAAAAGATCCCGTGGCATATTCCCAAAGACAAGAAAAATTGTGACTGCTTCTCTATGAGAACATACCCACTCATTTCTTTCCCAAGCAAACAATGGATCTTAAACTTAAATGTTTTTTTCTTATTTGGCCCAATAATAGTTGTTTTTGTATCCCTGCTTCGAAAATGTTTTATCTTATTAACACGCCACAGGATAATAGCCAAGGCCATTCTTTCAGAGACGTCTGACATTCAGGCGTTTGCTAACTTTATTAAAGGGCACGACAACACCATCATCATGTCCATCCCAGAAGAAAGAATCTTGTTTAATCACACACCCACACACACAAAAAATCCTCTTTTCTTGATGTGCATTTGTGGAGAAAAGCTTGAAAGTCACTATTTCCAGGAACTGACCGCCATGAGTAATGGCAGATATTTTATGAATACTGGTACTATATTAAACACCCAAATGTGAGTATGCCCAAAATGGCCGACCTTCCCCGTTACCAAGTACCCATTATCACGTGTGTGTACTTGACTCCATCAGTGTGTAATGCACGTTAGGTACTATAGCTGACATCACAAAATGGCTGCATTTTTATTTCTTTAAACCAGGGGGTGGCGCACACGTGGCTCTCGAGCCGCATGTAGCTCCCGACCAAAATAAATGCGGCTCTTTTCTTTGCTTCTTATCATATTTTGTATCTACTATGGCTCTTTGCCTCCTTTCATGTTTCTCTAATTTTATTCTCTCTTAAAACACACTCAAATTCTTCAGGGCCCATTGTAAACAAATTGGAAATTATATTAAAAAAATTATTTGGCAGGTTGGATTTTTTTTTATGCCGCTTCTGACTTAAGGTGTGGCTCTTTGACTCAGTTTTAAAAAAAATTTTCAATAGACACATGTAAAAAAAAAATACAATTAGCATATTTAAATACTTTGAATACCTTTTGCTTGAATGTCATTTATACTATATGCTGCCATTTGTTTTAAGATGGCAAATAATGCATTGGTACATATTGTTTTAGTTTGCCTGTTTTGTTTTGTTGTTTTTTTCTCAGTCGGGGAGCACCAGTTGACAGGGCACAAAGTGGCAGTAAAGATCCTAAACAGACAGAGGATCCGCAGCTTGGATGTCGTGGGCAAAATCAAACGAGAGATCCAGAATCTAAAACTATTTAGGCACCCGCACATCATCAAACTGTGAGTAGAGAAGCTCACAGTTACATTTCTAGTGCTTTCATTTGCTCTGCTCGTTGCTCTTTGTTTACCACAGCTGCACCACACGCCTGCGAGGCTCACAGAAGGTAGAACGAACACGGAACAGCCTGCTACAGTTAATATAGCATTCTTTGCCTGGCTAAATCCTCTTCAAGGGGTCCTGGCTCTGCTTGTATTTTCCCTCTGACCTTGCCCACTTCCTTCCTTGGCTCTCCTTCTGCCAAACCACGTCTCGACAATCTCCGTGTTATTTTTAGACCCCCTCCGAGGGGCAGGCCTCCGTCAACCTGCCAGTTAGGGCAGATATGCGAACTCGGCGCTAGTGTGCTGTGGATCGATGCTACAAAGACACTTTTACAAGGCACTGGGGGACATTAAATGAACCCGTAGATGGTGATCAACAGCCAAATTGCTTACGGGCAACCATTCATGAGATAGGGCCTTTTATTCCTGGTGACCTTTTATCTATCCATCTATCTATCTACCTAATAATCATTCGGCCAACTCAGCAGTGCCTTGCCTTGCTTTTTTTCTTTTAGTGCCAGCATGAATTATGAATACTGTAAATACATTACTAGAAGGCTTTGAGTTCAGACTGCAGCCTTGTACCAAGTTTTTTATGTATTTATAGTTTTGTAGAACCTAAAGGTTCGGTATATAAAACGGAATTATGTTTGTATTTCAGGTACCAAGTGATAAGCACACCCACAGATTTCTTCATGGTCATGGAATATGTGTCTGGTGGAGAGCTCTTTGACTACATCTGTAAACATGGACGGGTAAGAAATTCAGGTGGAATGCGGTTGTTTCCGCTTTCACAGAGATAAGAATGCTTCATCCACAGTCAGAGCAAATTCATAAACTGAAACTCAAATATGTTCCAAACAATCTTTTGTAATGTCCCTCCCTTCTCCTTCGTGTGCCAGGTGGAGGATACCGAAGCTCGCCGCCTTTTCCAACAAATAATCTCGGCCGTTGACTACTGCCACAGACATATGGTGGTCCACAGAGACCTCAAGCCTGAGAATGTGCTGCTGGATGCCAACAAGAATGCCAAGATCGCTGACTTTGGTAGGATTATCTTAAAGGAAACTCAAACGTAGCCAATTTCTCGTGGGATACTATTTTTTTTTCAACTTCTTTGCTGGCTTTGACAGTAATTGACTATCACTGTTAATTTTAGACATTGAATTAGTATACACTTTGAATTGAAGAGTTTAAATGCAGTTGCCAACAAGCCTGGCAATTGAACTTTATAAATGGCTTCTGATCCGCCTGGCAAAGGTAATACTACCCCTTGGCTTTTGAATTAAATTAAATTAAATAGGGATTTCGTGTGAGCATATTAATCCAATTTGGAAGTTTTATTTTAACCGTAACCCAAGTTTTCGGGTAATGTTGTGGTGATATGATCGTGAACACACGCTGTCATGTATTTAACATCGTTCGATCTATGTTACATTTGAAAATAATGCAAAAATAGTCTGAACTAATGCCTTCAAATTGGCTACGAAAGTTACTCCTAGAGTACAAATCCAATATAATTTTGACATTTTTCAACCTTTTGTAGCTGAAACATTCCAAACATTTGAATGAAAACTAACGTTTTTAACAAAACTGCTTATCCAAAAGATGATGGTATTGACCAATTTGTTCCCCTTAATTTGATTGTGATCATTGCCTAACCAATTGATTCAGACCGAGCAATGTTTCCAATTTCATGACAGTACGATATCTATCTTAGAACAAGAATGCAATATTTGCCAATACGTCACAATTTAATTTGATTCAATAGCCTTTGATCGATTCTGATCAATGTATAGTTTCACTGCCAGTTAGTCAAGGAATTAATACTTATTAATCAATAAATACATTTTAAAAACACCATTGTTTTTTACCCAATTCTGGAAATAATTAAATTGGGCCTGATTTCTCATCACTTGATTGGACATCCCTATTTCAGACTTCATATAAATTTATTGAATGCTGTATGACCATGAGGTGGGTCAAAGCATTTTCCAAAACACACTTCTGAACGGTTGGGGTTGCGAGTTGTCAAGGGAGGTCACCTAGCAACGGGCAGGTCACATATCAACCCTGGCAAGACGCCTTGAGGCCCAGTGTCATCTGATAGGGAGTGAACTGTAGGGGAGGCGCTTCTGGGGGAAGAGGGGAGAAAATTGGAGGGGGGGGGGTTGTTGGCGTGCTTCAGATTGGCAAGCAGGTAGGGTGGGAAATAGTAAAGGACACCACAGTTGAAAGATAAATGGACGTTAAGCACGTAGCCGGGCGTCTGGTGTCTGAGTGTTTGGCTCAGGGCCTGACAATCACAAGCAGTGTCATCCCATTAGGTGAGCTTTGTTGCTGGAAGCTTAGAGACTTGGCCGCTAAATGGGGATAAAGATATCAGTGCGCTCTTTCTCTCGTAAACTCGCCAGCCTGTCTGATAACAGTCCCTTGTTACGCTCAGATGTTTATTAACGTATTCATTGCCATGTTCACTATTCTTTGTTTTGTTGTGTGATAGGTTTGTCAAACATGATGTCTGACGGGGAGTTCCTGAGGACAAGTTGCGGTTCGCCCAACTATGCTGCCCCTGAGGTCATCTCGGGACGGTCTGTGTGTTTAATATTGCAATGGGGTTTAAAGGACCAATATGTAAAATTGGTGGCTAAAAATGGTACTGCAATCAGGATCAAAATATTTAAACGCACTTCTTCCACTTTGGGCTGGGTGTTTTGGATTTGGGAAATAAACCTGCTTTATCATACCAAAGTTGCATTTCAACCTGAAACTAGAAAATGGAGTTTCTGGGGAAATTGTGGGTAGCTTTGCTCAGACAAGGGCACGTAAGTACACGTGCTTGTTGAAGCATGTGTTTGTACTACAAGTAAATGTACTTCAAGTACACACAAAACACATACTTGTGATTTTAGTACACATCAAAAACACGTACTTGTAGTACCATCTGGGATACCTGATTTTGAAAGGCCACTTGCTAGATATACCGACTTTTATTTATATTTTTCACTACCACTACACATTACAAAAATGAAAGTGTTTTTTCCTAATCTATTAAACTTGATTCTTTCTGCCAGCATGCACATGAAAAGTTGTCTTTCCCTTTATTATTAATTAATAAATAAGTAATTCATACTATCATACCTTGTCATCAGGCTGTACGCGGGCCCCGAAGTAGACATATGGAGCTGCGGCGTAATCCTGTACGCGCTGCTGTGCGGAACGCTGCCCTTTGACGACGACCACGTGCCCACGCTGTTCAAAAAAATCAGAGGGGGTGTTTTCTACATCCCCGAGTACCTGACGCGCTCCGTGGCTTCGTTGCTGATGCACATGCTGCAGGTGGATCCACTGAAGAGAGCTACCATTAAGGACATCAGGTGGGGAAAAGTCTAAATTTGAAAGAGGACAGAGAGAAAATGCTTTGACCTTTTATCAGGGAACACGAGTGGTTCAAACAAGATCTGCCGAATTACCTGTTCCCGGAAGACCCGTCGCATGACACCACAGTCTTGGACGAGGAGGCCGTCAAAGAGGTGTGCGATAAGTTCGAGTGCAACGATTCTGAGGTGTTATCCAGCCTCTACAGTGGTGATCCTCAGGTAACAGTCATTACCATTTAATAACCCATCATCTACACTCAGGCATTTATATTTGATGTTCTTCCACTTGGTGTCCACGCAGGACCAGCTGGCGGTGGCCTATCACCTGATCATAGACAACCGGCGTATCATGACGCAGGCCAGCGAGTTCTACCTGGCCTCCAGTCCGCCACAGGGCTCCTTCATGGAGGAGGGCATGCCACTCCCGCCAGGGGTAAAGCCACACCCGGAGCGGATGCCGCCACTGTTGGTCGACAGCCCCAAGGCGCGCTGTCCGCTTGACGCTCTCAACACCACTCGACCCAAGCCACTCGCCGTCAAGAAGGCCAAGTGGCACCTGGGCATCCGGAGCCAAAGTCGGCCTTATGACATCATGGCTGAGGTTTATAGGGCCATGAAGCACCTAGGATTTGACTGGAAGGTAGGTAGACTATGGATTTTTAAAATACACCGAAAGACTAGGCCATTTGTAAAGGGTAGGTGGGTGGCTAAGTAGTCTGTGAGCAAGTTCACTTAAATCCATAGTTCTGGATCTACACCCCTAGTTAACATTTACTCATTTGAAGTATAGAAAATTTCAAAGATTTAGCAATGCAAAAAACACATCTGATTACCAACAAAGGGCGCAGAAATGAAGCTGTTCACCATCAAAGGAAAGCCTTAACAAGCAGATGAGGTCGTTTATATTAGCCAAGACTGTAGGGACCACACTGAGATACTGAGGAGACATCAACGATTGTTAAACGACTCAGATATGGATGTTCAAACAAAGTGTGTATTCCAGTAGGCACATTGAAATGTCACGGTGCAAACGAGACATTGTTCAGGACTGAAGGAAACAGACTGGATCAAATCGTACTCTCAAACAATCTACGAGTATTACAATGGCGATTGACGTAATGAGCACTTGACATAGAAATTCAATACACACCTGTGCTTCTGCGGTAGGTGGTGAACCCGTACCATCTTCGAGTGCGCAGGAAAAACCCAGTGACGGGCAATCTAGTGAAAAGACTCGATCAAATCTTACTCTCAAACAATCTACGAGTATTACAATGGCGATTGACGTAATGAGCACTTGACATAGAAATTCAATACACACCTGTGCTTCTGCGGTAGGTGGTGAACCCGTACCATCTTCGAGTGCGCAGGAAAAACCCAGTGACGGGCAATCTAGTGAAAAGACTCGATCAAATCTTACTCTCAAACAATCTACGAGTATTACAATGGCGATTGACGTAATGAGCACTTGACATAGAAATTCAATACACACCTGTGCTTCTGCGGTAGGTGGTGAACCCGTACCATCTTCGAGTGCGCAGGAAAAACCCAGTGACGGGCAATCTAGTGAAAATGAGCTTGCAGCTTTACCAGGTGGACAACCGATCCTACTTATTGGACTTCAAAAGCATCGACGGTCAGTGATAAACAACAATCAAGCATCTTACTAAAATTTAACCGAGCCACTCTGTGCTAACAGACGACATCATTGAAACGGCGGGTTTCAAGTCCGGCTCGTCCACCCCTCAGCGATCTGGCTCGACGGCGGGCCTCCATCGGCCTCGCCTTAGCATCGACTCGGCGAGTCAGACTGCGGAAATACCTCAACTCAGCTCGTCCCTGCCTGGCTCGCTTTGCGGCAGTTCCCCGTCCCTCGTTCCGCGCCAGGGCTCGCACACCATGGATTTCTTCGAAATGTGCGCCAGTCTCATTACCACATTGGCTCGCTGAGTGGGTTGGACGCCAGGTGAAGGAGAAGACAATCAGTCTTGGTGTCAAAAGCAACCTGCTTTTGGACAGAATGTCAAAAGGAGCCAAGAGATCTCCCCACAACATGGTTAAGGTTAGAAAAAAAATACCTATAATCCCTTTTTCCACTTCTGGGACATCACAGCCCACCGTTACGCTTCATCCTGATGCTGATCAGAGGTCAGTTTGAAGTCTTGAGGGAGTACTTCGATGAGTCATTTCTGGAGCTATGTGGAAAAGGCTGTTATCCATGTATGCTATATTTATATCAAAGTCACAGGATGTAGCTAAACAAACTAAATCACTTTACAGTTCAATAATCAAATTCAGATTGCTATTTATTTTTGGGGAGAGAGTATTTTATTTTTAAGCATCAATGTCATTATTTAATAACTTTTATGACCACTATTGCATTTATGTTACGGTAGTGACACGCACCATCTCTTTAAGGAATTGAACCTCCAAAGCCAGCCTTCAAATCGCTGGTTGCAGTCTACGTCCATGGGCGTCCAGTCAGTCTATTGAGAAACCAATGATTGCGGCCAGCCATTCGCAGTCGATGCTAGCCATTAGGTTAGCCTACACACGTGCATAATTAAAACCAAACATGCATAAACACTAACACAGCTACTTATGAGAAAACTAAAGCATGAATAGTTGAGAAAACCACCAAAGTTTTTACACTTTCCTCATAATGTCACTAGATAGCTGCAAAGCAGAAGTGAATAGATATTAGATGAAATCCTGAAGCACTATGAGATGGTGTCTGTTTGTTCACATTAACTTTCCTCCAGCTGCCTTAAACAAATGAAATTTACTTGTGTGTGAGGTATCTGCATCACATAGCGTTTATGAATGTAAAATATGGAGGAATGTTTGTAGTTTAGTGGTTCTTATTGCAGATGTGCACCCGTTGCCTTCCATTTTGTTTTAACCAGTAATGTTCACGTCAGTATAACATGTCATAAAAATTAAATGTACAAACCCAGTAGAATGAGTCAAAAGGAAAATCTTGAAATTGTGATATTCCTGAAACAAACATGACATTATACAATATACAACATCTTATTACAACAAATTTAACAAATCGATATGGCCAGGACTTTATTTACTTTTTCATATCATTTAAACTGTTCATTTTGATTTATAACAGCTAGTGTTAATCTAAAAAGAAATCAACATTTAATCTTTAAAATTGTATATTTTGTCTTCTTATGAATAAAAACGAACAAAAATTCCAGGTCAATTACAACTGCTCAAGTGTAAATGGGCGGTAAATTAGGGCAAGGTATATATTTTAAAAATCAATGAGATAATGAATCAAAATAACACAATTTAGCCAGAAACCTGAAATGAACAAGACACTAAATCATTACAAAATCTTCCTGTTTTGCCATTTAATAATATTCATTGTATACTTCTGAATATCAGACTTCATATAGATATTATAAATACATTAGGAATACAATATAAAAAGTAACAAGGTAAAAAGAAAGCTTTCCCCAAGTTAAAATGAAGTATAAAATTTGAGAAATGAAAGGTTTTGATGCAGTCAGTCAATGAATATACTTTATATAATAGAATGGACCTAGCATGGGTTCTTTTGTTGGTTTAGCCATATTTTCCAGAACAATACACCGAGGAAAAGAATCAAGAGATTGTTAAAATTACAGGTGAAATTGTTTTAAATTTCATTTACATTTTTTTTCAAATAAGGTAATCTGAACATATGTAAAAATATTTCAGGACAAGTTGTTAAATGATATAAAATAAACTATTGTGAAAACCCTTTAACAAAAATCTTAGTGACAAGTGTGCCATTAGCAATGCTGCCTAATAATGAAGGGCAATTCCATTCATATTTCAATTGTGATAGAGAATTTCAGGATTTTAGTCACAAGCACAGGCAGAGAACAAATATAAATTGTATGTGAAGGCAGAATTGTATTCATTTATTTCCTTTTTTCTTTTATTCTAATAAAGATACCACTTTTTCCAATTTCAAATGTTATGGTACATATTCTCTTATTGTTCAGTACAAGTATTTCCTTTTTTTCCCCATCTTGACAAATGAGATTTTTTCCCCTCATACTACAAAAGGCCTTCCACTTTATTTTGCCATTTATTTTCTGGTTATGGGCTTTGTATAATTCGTCACATACTTCTCCCAAGGCACCACAACGATCAGCATTTATGACTATTTAAAAATAGTGGCATGCTAGTCATGTAAACTATAAAAGTGTGTACAACTGGAGCACACGCACACTTGCTCAAGGGCCTAAAATCACAAGCAAATGTTGACATTCTACCAAAGTGAGTGTTATTGTCTTCTTTTTGTGTCACCATATTCCTGTGTGTGGTTTTGTGAATGCTAAAATGCGAGTGAGTTCAGTTTCCATCCAATTGCCCTTGTTATGCATTGCATGGAGTTGCTGTTATGGTTTTTTTGCACTTTAATGAGTATTTATTGAAAAAAATAATGACAATAAACAAGAGGTACAAAAGCAAGATGTGTTGACGGTGATATTCTGATGCACTTTGAATGCAACATGCAGACAAACAATGTAATGTGAACAATGTCACAATATTAGAGTGCGCTACTTTTCTGATTACAAATGATTAGGAGTTCATTTACTTGCTACTTTTCTGATTAGGAGTTCATTTGGGAAGCCAGAACAATCCATTTGCGATTGATCACTATATGGAGAATGAGTATTTTTGATACGAGTGTGGTGACGGAATGGATTAAACTACAATCCATTAAAAAAACAATTGATAGTCAATTGATTTATATTATTTAGTTTGATATTTCAAGGCCTACACAATATTTAGTTTCATGATCAACACACGATACTATTCAATGTCTTTGAACTCTCCAAAACCTTACCTTATTTGGTTTTTCACCAAGATATGTTGCTTTTAAACAGATTACATTTTTGTCAAAAGACTGGCAGTGAGTCAATGCTCATTTCAGTGCCATTAACGGCGCAAGGTTGTACCTAATATTTTGACCCTCAACCCTACATGTCAGCCATTAAGTTCAGGTAAGCAAAGATGTTTATGAATGAAATATGGACTACAGTTAAACGCGGAATATAACAAAGGAAATGGGCTAGTTAAGATGATTATATCTTTATTCTATACTTCATAAGCTAAAACACTGCAAACTGGTAAAGGCTCGAATGGGACCTTAGAAGGGAAGTTGATCCCATCGTAGGTGCTTCATCCCTTGGAAATCAGCAGTTCCGAGTTCTGATGAACTTTGCAACACAAAGTCCGGATGAAGGTCCACTCTGTTGTTTTCAAACAAAAACAAAATGTCCGAAAAGGTGAAGATGCCAGTGTGACAAGGTCTTTTCTCGTTGCAAAACAAACAAAAAATACAGCGTACTGTGTAAAGGTAGTCACAGTTTGACTGCGTCCTAACCTGTCCGTCGTTAATTGTCACCGTCAGCGTACAGATCAGGTGGGGGCAAAATAAGCAAATCAGGATGGTCGAAATCCATTGCTTCAGGCCTGTGGCGAGAACAAACCAGGTTGATTTATTTACAAACATGCGATATGATTACCAAGAGAGTCATGGCCCCACGAATTGTACGGTAAACTAAATAGTGTTGCACCGATTCCTATACGACGAGTATCAGTATTTCTTTAGCTACAATAGTTGCCATTATCACATTCCCCTCCTTTTATCATGTAAATTAATGAACGCATAGTAAATGCAAAACCGTCCTCACTTGGCTAAACAAAGGAAATGAATTATTGTAATTCTAATGTCATCTGTCATAGCCAACCTTTTATACTTAGTGGGACTTTTCCCCCATTTACCCTCAAACATTGTTCTTTCTGATGAAAGTTACAATTGAGTTTCCCTTGATGAAAGAACAAGAAATGGAGAAACACGCAACGACTGGAACGGAATTTTCAAATCCAACCCAGGCTGAATAATAAGTAACCAAAAGTGCTTTGATCACGCCTGTCAGATTTTCTCACGTGGCACCCAAGTGACTCAGATGGCGTGCATGTGTGTGTGTTTGTGTGTGTGTGTGTGTCTGACTTACTGGCGAACGGCGTGCTCGCTGCCAGGCACAATCGCTACAGAGCAAGCAGAAATGCATTATTTGGCAAACGTACTCCGACAAACACGTCAAGGAAAAAGGAAGGCTGTCTCTCACACAGTTTGTTATTGAATATATTCATCAAATCCCTTTAGATTTTTCATTTAATTAATTTCTGGCAACTGAGCAATGATTTGCCCCAAACACAATATTGAAAATTTAATCTAACTTGGCCATCTTTGCCAATCGATGATTTCTAAAAGCCATAAACCCATATATAGAGGTTTTGCAATACTATGTTTAAATGTATTAGTGTGGAGTTACCATAATAACTAGAATGTGTACTCCTGCTGTAAATAATGATACGTACTTACTGCTCTTATTTTATTTTAAGTACATACAACCCAAAGAAACAAAAAAAGTGCTTTATTTTTCCAAAAATTTATTTTCTGTTCCTCTGGCCGATAGTCTAATCAGGATTCAGCCGCCATTAACTTGAAAATCAGAACTCCTAATTTTCAGATGCTTAATTAGGTAAATAAGCACGTCCTTCATATTGAGTGAAATATTTGAAAAGGCATATAAAAACCATACTATGCAAACGGCCATTACAAATAGTTCAATTTTCATACAATATAATAATTTTTAAAAATTAAAACGTATTTGCCTTACTTCCAACACAACTGGAATTGTGTTTTTAAAGCTTTTTTTTATTCTCCTAGCCTTTTCCTTGTTTTTTATCTTTCTTTTTTCCATAACCTTTTCCTTGTGTTTTTTTTCTTTTAATTTTTTAAATTAAACCTTCACTTCGAACTAAAAAACACATTTTTAGTATTGTGTCCCCTCAACCTAAAACATTTTGCAGCCTCATTCCAAACATTAAATCCGAAAATATGATTACCATACATCAACCAAATAAGAATTTTGAGCAATGACTTACTCGTTTGTGGTGTGCTGTGGCTATAAAAAAAGAAATAAACAAAATAAACAGTCAGTCATACCTTATCATGTATTGAAAACAATATATAGTGTATTCCTTACCTGGTAGTTGGCTGCTCGGCTTTAGGCGAATGGAAAAAGGTGGCCAACTTTTGAAGTGCTCCATTCTTGGCTCTGATTAAAAAACAGATAAAAAACATCCCTTTTTAAAAAAAAAACAGAGAAATCCTTGTCATAATCAATTCTAGTGATTAGGGTGAAACTCACTGGCCATCAGAGCTGTTTGCATTGATTTCACTGCGACTGTGCTGGTGGGTAATGTGAGGGTCTACGTTTCCTTTGAGCGATTCCAAGGCAGTCAATAAACTACAATGCTAGTAAAGTCAATGTATGCTGGAATGATGAGTTATTACCTCTGTTTGGCATGGGCTGCATGTGGTTTTGCCTTCTGCAGGTAAAGGAATAATAGAACATGAAGGGGAGAAATGAGTAAACATCACCAAAAAGAATGACAATTAAAATGAGCTAACATGGGATGTCGGTAGGCGCCGTCCGTCGGGGAGGAGAGCGCATCGTCGTCATCGACGGTCCATTCCTCGCTGTCATCAGAGACTGCAAAAATTCAACTTGGTGACTTAAGGGGCTCAAATCCATCTAAATTGCAAAACGATGAAAACACTTACAGCTGG
The DNA here is from genome assembly GCF_051989625.1 of Stigmatopora argus. Lineage (NCBI taxonomy): Eukaryota > Metazoa > Chordata > Actinopteri > Syngnathiformes > Syngnathidae > Stigmatopora > Stigmatopora argus. The sequence continues at coordinate 9,043,154 of NC_135394.1, forward strand.
CTGTAGATTGTTGAAACTGGTTTAAATTCCTAAGAAAGCAAAAAGGAGAGTCACTGAAAATAGTTGTCTTGTGGTTTATTTATTGAACAGTGCTGTCCAAACTTTTGGAAGTTTTGTCCTACTCATAGCATATTGTGCTCCATAATTCTAGGTTTATTGCATTGAATTAACGTATTCCTCTTACCCATCTACTTTAACATCCAAAAAACATGCATGGGAGGCTCGTTGAATACTCTAAATCAGGGGTGTCAGACTCGGGTTGGTTCGCGGGCCGTGTTAACGTCAATTTGATTTCATGTGGGCCGGACCATTTTAGATATAATATTTAGATTTTTTTTAATATAAATGGATTAAAAGAACTGGATTAAAAGCCCTAAATATTCAGTTTTTTATAGATCTAAAACAATGTTTATTTTAGCTTTTTAAATATATTTTTAGATTGTACAAAATGATTTTTGAACTAAAAACACAGAAAAGATTGATTAAAAAATTACAATTATTGATTTAAAAGGGGGGAAATCAGGAAATTTAATATACATCTATACTCTTTATTTTAATTTGATCTTAAAACAGAAAGTCGGCACTCATGATTTACTTTCCCGGGCCACACAAAATGATGCGGCGGGCCAGATTTGGCCCCCACCCCGCCACTTTGACACGTGCTCTAAAGTGTCCCTAGGTATGTGTGTCAGGGTGTACCCTGCCTACTGCCCATCGTTTGCTGGGATAGGCTCCAGCACCCCGGCGACCCTACTGAAAATATGCGGCATTAAACATGAATCCATAATAGAGTGACTTGGCAAATGATCCAAAAATCTTTTTGCCCACATAACTGCAACCTGGTATGACACCCTATCCATACTGCTACATGTAAGAGTATCAGATGATACATTTCATTACAAACTGCCATAATTTAATTTGAATCCAGATTCTTTTTTTCCCCTCAATGTACCATTACACCTTTACTAAAGGTTACATGTAAGACAAAAGTATTAAGTGAGCATTTTGGGAATACTGGGAAAGTACAGAAGCCCACAAATGTGCAATACGTGCAATGAAAAATGATCATCTACATGCTTTCCTCATACATACCCACTTCCTGCATTAGTGACAGCCCCTTCCTGCGGGCTGCCCACATGACTGCTGGAGACTTTCTTTCCCAGTTCCAGCATTTCCTTGATGTCCAGTTCCACGTGTTCCACTGCCACATATCCGTCTGAGGAGGAATAAAAATACTATAAAGAATCCCATTCCACAAGAGTAAAATGCAAAATAGTAACTCACAGTTGTTGGCTGAGTCCCGAGCGAGCCATTTTCCTTTGGGACAGTTGGTTGTACGAATAATGCTAATGTTGTCGCCGCTCTGGACGGACAGATCGTCCTTGCGGCCTTTGGCTGTCAAGGTGACCGTCGCTTGGTACATGGGCTCCTCGTTACCAGTAATCTAAGGATGATGAAAACATTTTTAAACGGAGTGGGCTCAAAGCAGTTGCATTAGAGTTGTCTGGCACGCACTTTGAATTTTTTCTTGGTCTCATTCTCCCGCTTTCCTCGTTCCTTCTGTTCCTTCTTCTCCCGCTCTTGCTTTTCCTTCAGTTCCTTCTTTTCTTTCTCCAGCCGTTGCTTTTCTCGCTTTTTCAGTTCTTTCTCGTCAAGCCCATCAGGGACCACCGCAACGGTTTTCTTGTCACTTCTGTTGACCGCAGGAGATTAGATAGTTATAAAATGAGGCAGAAATCCAAGATTCAATCAGTTACATTGCTGTATAAATTTCATATATAAAATTAACAAAAACAAATCCATAAGAATGAGTTAAAATGAAATCAAAGAGTCAAATCAAGTAGGAAAAGAAAGATAAATCTACTCAGTTAAAAAAACACGCAAGAATCATGCAAAACTTATGTCATGAATGAAAAACAAAAGTAAAAAAGAAAACAAATGACAATTACATTAAATCACAAATGAAAAATAATACATTAAAAACATAATAAATGTAAAATCTATTCAATGTTTTTTTTAATAACACTACAAAATATGAAATAAAAACATTAAATAATAATAATTAATCATCTGAAAAAGTGCACAATCAAACGATCTAGCAAACCAGTAAAAATAATAATAATAATAATTACTAATACAAATATTTAACAAAAAATAAAATAAAATCATGGCAAATGAAATTGCAGCCTTACTTTCCAAACCAACTTGTCTTGTCATTTTCTTCTTTCTACAAAAAAACAGAAGGCTTGTTTCAGTCAACAAGCTTTTGCAAATCTCTGGCAGATGATAAACCTTATTAGAAACAAATCCACTTACAAATTCCTTGGTGCCTTCAGCATATGGATCTGTGATAACAGAACCAATGCAGTCATTTCATTATAAATCAATTAAGTATTTTGAAACTTTGATGTCTATCAATTAGCCTTAATTCTAAAACAGAATACGAAAGATTTGGGTTTTGGGGATTTTCTTACTCTTTGGAGGTCTTTTCTTTTTCTTCCCCATTTCGGTCTTTGCCTTCTTCTTGGCCGACCAATACAGATCCTCATGGTTGCTTCCTATGTTGACGCTGTTGTGTACTCCTATTGTATTGTGCCTTCAAAAGAATCATCCAACTCAAAATCTCCAGAGAAACCCTCGAGCCCTCCTAAATTAGTTCATTTTTTACTCTTACCCTGCCATTGCTTGACCTTCCAACGAAGTAGGAATGTGGGCATTTGCCTGATATGGTTGTTGGCCAAACACCGGCACCCCTATGGGGCCTCTCTGAGATATACCATTGCTGTATGGTGATGGATGCCTGATTCCTTCTGGAATTTCAGGAAAGGTGTGCTCCCCATTGCCCCATTGGGACACAGCCAACCCTTGTGAGGCTACACCACCACCAAACTCACTGGTAGAGTGCTTCTCGGGTAATTTGGAGGGCACCTGTATTGCTGAGGAGCCACATAATTAGAAATTAGAGAGCTATACTTGATAAATAAAAAGGATGGCAGCTGTGGTTGCCAGATATGTACCCAATAAAAAAACTGGAGACTGTAAAATGTTTACAGTCAAATTAAACAAACGACTGAAAATAAGAATAGCATTTTACGGCAAATGACTGTAAAAAGTGTGTATATGAATCCATCCTGAGGATTATCACCATTTTTGTGACCCACAAAGTCGCTCTAGTAGTCGAGCATGCTGACCACCGAGCGAATAGCGCAGACCAGTTTCAACTGCTAGAAGATGCAGCAGGGTTTTTCAACTAAACTGTAGTAGCAGCATGCTTGACTCCCACATGTTTGAGTCCCAGTTGAAATCGATAACAAAAAAGAAGCACAGTGAAAATATATTTTTTCTACAATTGTTTTCAATTTTAAAAAAAGTAATGTTAACAGTCACTAAAATTCTATGGTGTTTCAGTATATTTTTGCAGTATCTATGATGATTGAAAAGATTAATATATTATTTAATTTAATTATTTTTTTGCAGTGTGGGATTGAGTACAATTTTTGAGAAAAAAAAAACGCAACATACCATTATGATGCATTTGAGGAGTCGGTGGGTTGAAGTTGGGGATTTTGACTGCAGAAGGTTTGGCAGGCTTCTCTGGGGGAACCCCCAAAGTGGCTCGGTCGGGAAGGATATTCTTGGGCTGTGGAGACGGAACATCCAGTAGCTCTAGAATGTCATCCTCTCCTCCCTCAATGGAACTCTCCATCACCAACTGCGGTCGCCCTGTGAGCAGTAGATTGTACCGCGTTAATCTCACACGCTGAGAAATTCCAAGGTGTTCTCTCTTCAGAATGCTTGGCATCTGACTGCGGTGTCTTACTCATTAACACGGAGAATGGAATGCATTCAGAGGAGTCTAGCGGTGGACAACCTGCAGGAAAGCTTGTGGGAGTGTCAGGAATTGATTTGCAAGGAAACCAAAGGTGTTGTGAAAGTTGTTGCCAGGTGACTGAAGCGTAAACAGTGGCTGTAATCTCTTGGATGTCCAATTTATTTAAACTGGGAGGACTGACATTGAAGGATCATCATTCAGTGCCGTTGGTGCTACTAGACATCCAATCCGCGAATGAATGAATGGGGTTGCCTTTGGCAGCCAATGAGTTAAATGAGTGTGCTGTAGAAATTGTTAATCCATTCCAATTTAAAACTAGATTTCTCATCCCTCCTCCATTTCTCAATAAATTGCATCTTGTATAATAAATGAAACTCGCAATGGGGTTAACTTCATAATTATGACCCTCTGAGAAGTCATTTTTCTACTCAAACTCACACAAAAACTCAGAACAAAAGATCAGCAAGGACTTACCATGATCTATACTATCAACGCGGCCGGCCCCAGAGTTGTAGTTGACCGGCGGGAGGTCTACGAGCAAAACATTAGGGCTTTCAGGTAGCTCCTCTGGAGGCGGCGTACTGGATACCGATGTTCTATAATAAAAATGACAATTTTCAGTATGAACTCATTAAACACATTAACATAGTGTCATGTCTGGTTTACCTGTGGCTCGGCTTCCGGTGAGCATTCTTCAGAGCGTTGATGATCCTTTGGTCGGCAGCGGTCGTCCTCTTCACTTGGCTCATGTCTTCTGCCCTCTCCAAGAACGAGAGAGCCGAAGCCGAAGCAGAAACGTCGCCGGGGAGAGATGACGACACAGACGGGTGATCTTTTACACGGTTCCGAGGTTGAAGCATCCCTGCGATATTGATGCCCCCCGAAGGGGGGATTTCCAGTGGAGGGATTGAGACATTCTCGTAGATGTCCTGTGGGGTTTGCACCAGGCTGATTTTACCTTGTCGATCAAGTATGGAAATGGGAGGGGTGGGAGTTTCTGTCTTTGGTGAAGTTTCAGGTGATGGCAGGTAAGGAGCTGGAATATCCGGAATGAAGAAGGGGGATGGGGTTAAATCTGGAAACACATTAGAATCAGGTGAGGATAAATTGTCTGGTGGAAGATACTTCAACTCCGGTTCCATGTCGTCAAACCCGGGAGGAATTGGGATGAGCGGATCGAGCGCAAGTTCATGCAGGGTGGGCGTGTCCAAAAGGGGATCGGCAGCATTCTTGTCCAGCTGACTCTTTGTGGACCATTTCAACCCTCGAAATCCTTTTTTCTTGGAGTGGGAATTGGGAACAGCTGGGGAAGGCACCATATCCTCACTGGTCACCGATGGGGTCTTCTTGTCTTTTTTCAGCTTTTGATAGAGGGAGTATTCATCCAACGGTTCTTTATTTCCTTTGGCCAGTCTGCTATTTCTAGCCTTAATCTTCCCATCGCTCCTGTCCATGGAGGTTGACTTAATAAGCGGCTTCTTGCTCTCCTTCTTCTCATCCTTGAAGACCACCCTGGGGGCCATAGCTTTTCCGTCCAGAGACTGGCTGATGGTACTGAGCAAGGACGGGCGTGCCCCTGCAGGAAGATAGTGTGTGGGGCTGTTGGGAGGGAGGACCTGCTTAGGTTTATCCGGGAGGGTGGGTTTTATCCTGGTCTGCATTAGCGGGAGTGGTTCCCCTTGGAACTTTGCCTTCAAGGCATTGAAGTCCATCGTCACGCCCTGGTGAAAGGAGAACCGCAAATTATCAACCTGACTCGACCCTAGTTTGAGGAACTTTTGTTTAGACCAGTGGTTCTCAAACATTTTGCCTCCAAGAGTACCACCATCAGGGACCTAAATTAACTTAAAGGATAAAATTGACAGCACTAGATGTCCAATCCAATTTGACTGGGAGGGGTGGCAGTGAACAATCGCATTCACGCAGAATTTAACTCAATGGAAGCCGATAAGGGCAAGAACATCAATCCATTTAGACTGGCAGGGGCGAAAGAATGAGTGTCGCAGTCACACGGATGGGACATCTAGCGTTGTCAATGGCGTTGAAGCATGAGCATTCATTGGCATTCACACACCAGATGTCTTAGGTGAATTGTCATATACGTATTGTAAATCCAACAAAACTCCAAAAACGGTCCTCAGTAAATTTATCAAAAATTATAAGACACATACGGGTGGACAACATAAAGGAGAGATGTGATAACCAAATGTTAAAACTATAATTTATGCGTATATTGTGGTGAATCGTGAATTCTGCACTTAACCCTAAATGCTTTTACTTTGCCACGCTCAGAGTGAAAGTCTGACAATCTGATCACACATACAAAACTACAGAGACTACTGGTGGTGTCAATATCTGTATTTTAAATAAAAAATAAATTAAAAAAAACTCACAGTCAGCAAAGATTCGACAAGAATCTGTAAGAACGCCAAAATTCAAACCACAGACGCTGTGGAACTCTATACTGCCAAAAGGCTTCTAAGTCGAAACTCTGCCTCTCTTATAAAGTCAGTCTAGCAATCAATATCAGCTGAGTGACAGCACCACAGCTGTATACGCTTAGCCCCTAACAAGCTGGAGTCTCCCCACAAGTTGTAATATTAAACAATCCATTACACAGAACAAAATGCTGTGTATTAGGTCAAAATGTTCACATGAAAAATATTTTATATATTTCTTTTATAAGCCACAGTTGAAACAAAAATAGTGTACCTAGATTTTGGGTGAGAAAATAGTCTTGTAGTGTAGGATATTTGACAAGAAACTGATCTAAAACATTCATTCATTCAATTTCCAAACCGCTTATCCTCACAAGAGTCGCAGGGGGGTGCAGGAGCCTTTCCCACCTAAATAGGGTCACTAGGTGGGGGACACCCTGAATTGGTGGCCAGCCAATCGCATGGCATCTTAAAGATTCAGTGTTCAGTGGTGCAACCCCAGTAAACATATTCAAATTTCTGAATAAACTCTGACCACAGAAAGGCTCACTTTTTTAGGTTTTGTTTTTTTAAGCCATCCTATCAAAATCTGTCAACATTTTGGATTCAAATTCTTAACCAAAAAAACACATCCATTTAACTTTAATGCAACAAAACTCAGGGTTCCCCATTTTCCAGTAAATGACCCCATAATCACCAAACTTTTGAAGCCACACCCCCCTCGCCCTCCGATCCGAAGCAATGCCACCCATCTTTATCACTGGTAATAAAAACTTTTGTGACGTAAAAAAAATACAACAATTAGATTTCACGCACTACTGTTCGGAATCCCCATTTTGGAACACAATAATTTTAAAGCAAAATACCTCCAAATTTTTGAACAACACACCCTTTTCAACATACCTTTTGATTCAAACCCTCCCAAAAATGATAGTTAAAAAAAAGGCCAGAAATGGAGTTTAGCTCACGGCAACCACGTGACAAACTATCACATATATAAGTTGACCTCAATAGGTCGCGATGAGGACAGATTGTGAAATATTGTACCTTCTCCAACACGCTTTGATGCCCCTCAAGTCAGACAAGTTGGTCGGTCATCTTAGATTCAGCCCAAACATGGAAAACGAAATAAAAGTTAAAACCACAGCAATCAAAACAAGAAGTTTCTTCTCACACAACTTTCATACGCAACGAAGATGGTTCTTGTGGAGGAATGAAGCCAAGTAGAAACACAGCCACAAAACAGTCCTTTCCCGTCCAACAAGTCTGCCTAAGGACGGATTCTCGAAAGAGTTTGGATGTTTTTTTTTCATCCTGGAGGAATGTCACTCGGCCGGTGTGAGTCACCGTCACAAAACCTCGCCACTGGTGCGGAAGTTGAGTTATTTCACTAAATGAAATAAAGGAAAGACGACACGTGTATTAGAGGTGTGGAATATTAACAACTCATTTTGGGTATTTTTTTTTGTTCTTAATTTTGTTTGCGAAAGATGTCAGACAAAAAGAAGTTGGGCAACATTCCAGGATAAGGGCAACTTAGTTATAAAATAACAACTGTCATAGAGTACATGATGTAGTTGCCACACAAAAACGCTTTGGAGATTATTGTTTGACATCTCTGAGGAACATCAGGCACTCAATATGACAACTTTTCTGACTTTGCATTTTAACCTTCCACCCCAAAAGCAAATTGTCCCGTGCCCCGTGGCATAAAATAAACACAAAATTACCAATTCCCAATCAGTAAACAATACAGTGATATATACATAACATTAAGGCGTCATGCACAACCAATTCAATGCATTTATTATTCTGAATCTAAATGATAAAAACACATTGATTTGAGAATATATCTAAAAACTAAGTATTACACCTTAAGATGCATTTCTTTCCCATCAAAACAACAAAAATTATTTTCTTTTGCTCTCACATTAAATATAAATATCAGGTTTACCTCAGTACTTTCAATGCAACTGTATAATAGCAAATACATTTCTAAAAAATATTAAAGAAATCAAAACTGAATTTCAGTTGACAAAAATATGGAATACCTATTAAGAAATAGTATATACAAATATCTAAAAGTAAATTAAATGTCTATGTGTACTCAAATTGATTTAATTTGATATAAAAAACAGAATCTCTCATAATTTGCTCCTATAGATTAATACAAAAACTATCAATTACATAAATCTGATAAAAAATGTATGAACAAAAAACAGAATTCAACTTAAATGAATGACAAAATATATTTGCTTTGTCATATTTTTCTTTCCAACCCATCTAATGCTTTAAATCAGGGGTGCTCAATAAATCGAATGCAATCTGCCAGTAGCTCGTCAACGTACTAATGGCAGATAGCATGACAATAAGAATTGATCAAGTCCCTTCGAGACAAATCAATTAAATTCATTGGAAAATAATACAAATATATGCAAAAATAAAACTTCATTCCACTATGCGGTTCAAACCGGGACTTGTTCATATAACATAGTCCAGTTGTTGAAACAGCATTGTTGTAGTTGTGTTTCTTGTTGTAGTCACCACACCCAGAACTTCTAAATGTTGAGTTAAGAATGTTCTACGTAATAGATTTGTGATTCGCTCAATGTGTTGTAATGATTAATAAGTATTCTGTGCACTGTAGATGGAAAACTATTTTTAAAGGATATTAAACAACTCAAATGACCTCTAAGAGAGAAATGACATGCATGCAATTTCATTATTCACATTCATTTTTCTTACCCGCTCATCTTCACAAGGGTCCCAGCTAACGAGATTAGAACTTTATTTCATCCCGTATTTGCAGTAGCAAGACAGACACAAGACACACAAGACAATGTAGACCTAGGTAAAAAACGTTAACACCTCGGTATGCAGAAAGGAATTACTAATAAAGTGATGGGAGAAAAATTTCAACAAATGACAGCCCACAAGGAACATCATCGGGATTTGTTTATTTGGAACAGTAATACATGGTTGGCATATGGAAATTAAGAGAATCCAAACAGAAATAAAAAAATGTCATCTAAAAACCCCACTGTAGAATGCCATATATTCATAAAGATAAAAATAATGTCATTTACATTAAGAAACTGTTAGTTGAGGTAAAATCTAGAAATGTTTCCGTTTACTTTTTTTGTGTAAGTCGCGCTCTAGAAGAGCTTGTTAATCATCATCATCATCATCGTCATCATCTTCATCAAGGTCCCATAGGAGTGAGGTGAGGAAGACTCTGGCCATGAAACAGAGAGACGCCACATGAAGATGTAAAATGGATGCAGGGGAACTTAATCTTTTGTTTCCCATCGATTTCTTCAGAAGCGATTTTTGCTTCAGAAAAATCTAAATGAAAAGTAAAAACGCAGCAATGGGCTGCACATTTTTGGAGATTCTTTTATTGTGGTCACGCCAGAATAAAAGAAGGTTCAGTATTAAGTTTTATCATCAAAGTTGTTACAACTTTAAAGAGATTTTTTTTCCATTTTGACCTTTTTTTTTCTGGCGTGACAGCAATATGCTCCAATTATTTAAAAAAAATAGAAATTGGCTGCTCTATGGCTAACTTCTGTTCAAATTTTAGCCTTTTTTTGCATCCTGTTAGGGTAAAAACGTCCATCGAATTTCACGTTAACTGTTTCCCCCCCTGTCCATTAACATTACTGTTTTTAATTTACAACGAAAGCCCCAATTATTAATAGCAAAAATGCCAATCAGAGACTTTTTCTCGAAAATCGAATAAAACGCTAAATGGAGAATTCTTCGTTAGTGTATCCATAGGAGAGAACGAGTGGCTGATGCAGGTGCTAAAAAAATGGCTAGCAAATGCTCGTAACTATGGCGCAGATTTTAAAATTTGCATAAGTGGACGCCTCCCTATTTGATGGCGCAGGCATCCGACGCAGTGCTGACGGTGGCTCGAGTTTATTTACAAAATGGCGGTTCATCCATAATGCCTTGAAAGCCACTCTACAGCGCCCTCCCCAGAGTTCAACCCCACACTGTAGATTGACTGAATTACAAAATAATACCCCTCCCCCAAAGAAATCGTAATATTTTCTTTCACTTTACTCTTTGTTACTTCTTCCGATCGTTAGTATTGTACAAAAAAAAGAAGAAAAAAACTATAGATCATGAGCGTCCCTTCAGAGTTGATCTGATCCTGTGAAATCAGTCTGCCAGAAGACGGCTCGGGCCAGTTGTACTCATATGTGTGTGTGCGTGTGTGCGCACGTGTGTGTGTGTGTGTGTGTCTGGTTGGCGAGTGAGTAGCTCCCAGAGAGTTTGTTTCTGCAGCCGATGCAAAGCGACGACGGGCCTCCGCCAACCGAGTCCACCCGGACGGCAAAGATGGAGGAGGAAGGCCAAATTGGGAGAGGGGAGTCCATTTGTGGTCAGGGGCATCAGTTGGCCTGCCTGCAGTCAGTCAAAAAACGCACACATACAATCAAGTTGGGTTAGGGCAGGGGGGGTGCGATGCGAGGCTCTCCCTCCTCCAGGTTTCTCAGTGCTGGTCCGGGACTCTATTTCTTTCCTTTGTTGATACGAGCGTACAGAGGGTCCTTCGCTTTCTAAGAAAAATAGACAAAGTACCATCATTTAACTGAAGGGACACATTTGCAAATTCGAGGGCACGAAATTCATCTACTGAAAACATAAAATTAAAAAAAAGACACACAAACAATGGAGAAATGTCCGTATGGTTGATGTGGACTGAGAAGAAGTGCTCACATTGTGACAATATGTACGTCCATATTTGATTGTGTCAATACTAGTATAGTCGACATGTACATTTTTGTATTCTTTTGACTGTTTGCCCACTATATTTTTATAATTATCACATTGCAACAAAAAGATTGGTGTTTCAATCCCCGGACCAGGCAACTTTCCCAATATTTTTGATAATATTCCATTCGTATGATTCCACACCAGCTGGCATTAATTCACACAAAATCTGTCCAGAAATTGCATGATCTTATAATGTATAATTGTGTTTAAACAATCATCTTTAATCATGACTTTCAGATTAAATCAAGACATCAACTTGTCTCAGACCAAATTTTGACACTTGAAATTGTTTAGGGAGACCCTCAACCAATTTTCAAAACAACAACAAACAAACCACAGAAATAAAAGCCGACTTTGAAATGTAAGTCATAGTCTTAATCACTAAACCCTCATCTGAATCTAGAATTCTTCATTGACTCTGAAAATTGTTATTTTAAAACCTAATTCTGCTATTAAGAGGTGAAACCCTTATTTAAAAAACATATTTAGGAGCTTTAAAGGCAATTCCTGTTCAAGCCTTCACCTTATGAAGCAGCAGATGGCGCCTCAGGATAAAACCTGAAAATTATTATTATTATTTATGCCAGTTTCAAACAGTTTTAAGCCTCAGTCATAGAGTTCATGTTTTAAACTGATTCATGTTTGGAAAACAGGGTTATCATGTCACGCTAGGATAATAAAGGAGGATTTTATCATATTTTTAAGAGCGAATCGCTGGCTGTCTCTCCCAGTTCAAATAGAGAAGACGTTTCTCGCTGTCAATGGCAGTGAAGGAGATAATAAGGTTGTAGAAAACAAGTCTTAAATGAATGAATACTTAAATCAATAATCATTTTAAAGAATGGAGAAAAACCATCACAGCATTTGAAGTCCATGCTGAAAATTTATGACGACCACCGAAGGCTTTGAAAACGTGATCCTAATAAAATACTCAAGCGGGTGTTTGAGACAGATTGAGGGCTTGGGGGTAGCAGTGGGGGGGTCATTGGCTCATGACCTGAACAAGAGGAGTGAAATGAGATCGTTCGGCTAACCGTGACGGAGGGTCATTTCACTCTCACTGGACGCCTCACCAAGCCAACCCCCTATTTTTAGATTTCAGGACTTCTCAATGGACAAGATGATTATCTTTGTTGTCAATCTAATTTTGCTCAAGACACCATTGAAAAAAAGACAATTGAACTCATCGTTTGTGACACCACCTACTTTCTGCTATCAGAATATCACAGACGAATATAACAGTATATTGGCAAGTAATTTATATAGGAGCCGATTATACATTCATTCAAGTATTTTCTGTACTGCTTATACCCACTATCGCGGGGTGAGCTCCTTGGTCAAAATGATAATTTATTCTTTTATTTTCCATACTCCTATCCTCACAGGGGTGCTAGAACCTATCCCAGCCAACTATATTGGTGGCCAGCCAATCGGAGCGCAAAAAGAGACAGACAACCATTCAGGCTCACGCTCCTACTTTCAACTGTTCAACCCTACATTCATGTTTTTGGTAATAGTGAGGAAACCAGAGTACCCGGAGAAAACCCACGCAAGCCCAGAACATGCAAACTCCACACAGGAAGGTCGGAACCCACCATGAATGGAACCGTTGATCTCAGAACTGTGAGGTAAACATGCGAGCCCCTCCTCCACTGTACCGCCTCAAATTCATTCATTCATTATCTGTACTGTTTATCCTCACCAGGATCACAGGGGGTGCTGGAGCCTATCCCTGAATTGGTGCCCAGCCAATCACACTCATACCTGGGGGCAATTTAGAGTTATCAACCAGCCTACCTGCATGTTTTTGGGATGTGGGAGGAAACCGGAATACCCGGAGAAAACCCACTGTTAGGGTTATCATTATTATAAATGTGCTTGCAATGAAAAACGCTGTGCTTTATTAGGAATGTTAATCATTATTATAAAAATGCTTGCAATGAAGAACGCTTTGCTTTATTAGGAATATTAATCATTATTATAAATGTGCTTGAATATTAATCATTATATATATGTGCTTGCAATGAAGAACGCTTTGCTTTATTTTTAGAGTTATTGACATTAATAAAAGGCATTTTAATACATGTCTTGCAAGAGTAATGCTCGCTCCAAAGTTAACCAAAACAACTTGAAGGTCACTCCCCTTTTGCACCCAGACTATGGTTCGCATCAAGAGAACTGTAAATTGTTTTAAGAAGCATCGGCTTCTGAAGATGGTTCACATCAAGCGCTCTTGGGAAGATTCGGAGGACTGTAAATTGTTATGAGACTCTCAATTGTTTAGACTTCTTTGGTGCATGTTGTTAAATCTTATGAAATAAATTAGCAAGAGAGACATCGAGTGGACAGAATGATCTTGACCGAGGACGCGTGTGGATCGATTCTCTATTGCAAGAACCCAGTTATGAGTCAGCTGTCTGTTTGTTACGGCGTGCCATGGGCAATGCCTAAATGGTGAATCTATCACCCACGCAAGCCCAGGGAGAAGATACAAACTCTACCCAGTGAGGACCGACCTGGGATCGAACCCTGACCCCAGAACTGTGAGACTGATGCAGTAACTACTCGGCCTCCGGGCCGCCCTGCCGCAAATGATTCTAACAATAATAATAATAATAATAATAAAAAAGAAGATGAATTGACTATCTAAATAATTATTTCTGACAGCCCTACTTTCCGCCCACATGCACATCCACTTTTGGCTATCATAGTAGCCCAGTTTCTCACAGTATCAATCACAGGTGTGCTAGTCCAAGGGCTAAATTGGCCTAATAAGCTGCTGCGTGTGAGTGGATGTGATTGAGCAAGTAAACACCATATGGGAGTAGCATCACTAGCAAAGCCGCCTGCCTCCTACACAAGAAGGGCTCAGAGCCTTTGGCCAAAGCAAGCACTCACTTTCCCCCCCTTCTGGAACCCCACCCCCACTTCCCCCTATCCCCCCTTCTGGTCCACCCGCTGCCCTTCAGCTTTCAAACTCTTGCAAAATGAGAAGAGCTAGATTGCGGGGGAGTGGAGGCGGGATCAAGGGGGAGGTTTCTGGGGTTTGTAATTAACGGCAATTACGTGGAGGCGGTCATTAATCTTGGCAGGGCAGAATTAGCGGATGAAAAACAAAAGCGGACGTCGCCTTGGCCTCATTCGTGAGTAGCGTCTGGAAGCCGCGGGGTGACGAAAAGCGCGGTTTCAAATATAGAAGAAGGCCAAACTTTTGTTTGCAACGGAGAAGCCACAAACAAATATTTTCATTGCAAACAAATTATTTTTGAGATTAGTCACAAATCGGCTCATATCTAAATCAGATTATTTTACTCTGGCCGTGAAATTTTGGCTGAAAATGTGCAAAGGAACTGAACGTGTTGAGTAAAATTTGACTCGCGTTGGCATCACAGTTCTTGGGTTTGATCCCAGGTTGATCCTCACTATGTGGAGTTTGCATGTTCTGCAAAGTAAAAAGGAATATTTTAAACATTTTGACCGATTGTAATTGCAACTGGAGCATATTCCCATTAAAGGCAGTTCAAAAACTGAGCTTTTTAAATGTATTTTTATATGGAAATGTGTGGAAAAACAGTATCTAGGCGTCCAAACTACTTTTTGCAATACTGGACCGACCCACACAGACCCCCCATAATCAGGGCATGAACAGTTTTCCATTGCTTATTTATGGTTTTGTGACTCAATATGGGTAACCCAACTATAATAAATGTATGCTAAGACACAAAGCAGTCAAGTCTTCTTGCTTATCTGGCATTTTACTCACTGTCAGAGTGTGAGACGTGTTCCTTGGGGATCTGCATGACTCCAAAGAGCCGACTTTAAGGGTCACACAATCATACGTGGTAGATGGACATCCATGATACATTCTCACATTACAGCCAATTTACGTTTAAAAATGAGATAACCAAAAGGAAAAGGAAATGAAGAGGAGAAGATAGCGGAAGTGGTTTCTACCTACCGTGCCCCGTTGCTCTCTAGCTCCCAGGCTCTGGACTGGCCCGGTCTGGGCTTGGCCCTGTTGGCTCACTGGGGCAGGGGGACTCAGTGATGCAAGCCTACCGCCGCACGGCCAAGGGTGAGAAAGACGAGCAGGAGGAGGAAAAACAGTTGCAGAGAGGAAGGGAAAGATAGGCAAGAATTAAGAAAGAAAGCAAGTCATATTATAGCTTGTTAGTAAAAAATAGAAAAAAAGGGAATCAACAGAGCATAAGAGGCTAAAACAATGTTAATAGACACAAAGTAGTGTAGTATATATTTTGAGTTGTTTTCAGGAATGGCTCTGATCCAATCATATGATAGAAAATATTTTTTTTTCTCGTAGATTTGATACAAAATCAATATTGAGTAGTTTGGTGAAGACAAAAGATTGGTAGTATTTGGCAGCTGTCTTGGTACATTTAGTTCTTTTATGTATTCATTTTGGCTATATGGGAAGATCCTTGCAAAAACAGGTGACAACTCCATCATGTCATAAAGTGTTGACAGCAGGTTGCCAACAAACATGGCGAACGAGTGCATCACACAGGACCAAATTCCCCCACCCGCCCCCACGCGCACATCTAAAAACGCATTGTGTTCCCTCCAAGGACCTGCTGCTTTTCACACCTGGCTTGACAAAAAGCACAAGCTGTGTTTTTCTCTCTTTCCTACCTTCACTCAATCACACTTGTCTATATTTTTGCGACCTTTTCATCACGCCGCAGTTGTACACTTTTATTTTGTAAAGCTCCTACGCCATACCCAGGCAGGCTGGGTGACATTTGCTGCAGTCTGAAAAAAAAAAGTCTCTTTCTCTCTCCCTTCTATCTTTTAGTTTTTATTCTGCCTTAAAACGAGTGGATTGCAGACATAAAAAAAGGAATGTTTCACGCATGGTGAGCGAGCGGTGGAAAATGGAGGAGGAAGGACTTGGAGAGAGAAGCCATAAGGGTAAGAAAGCACCAGAGAAGGTCAGTGACTCTGCAGTGGAGTAAAAAGGAAGTCGCTGAGGACAATAAATATTAACTACACGGATGAAAAGTCATTGGATTTTAACGCTTGTAATTCTGGAAGCTAATGACAGCTCGGTAACTCTTGCTTATAGTCATCGATGGCTAAAAGGATCACGCTAATGCTCTCAAAACAGAGAAACTACAATGATACATTTGGGTTCCTGCAGCAGTGACGTAACAATCAATGTATATGAATCAATGTATAATAATGAAATGATTATAGTCACTTAGTAACGTGTGATTAGCATCCAGCTGAGGATGCATGAAAGAATTTTAATTTCAGGTCTGACAGTAGTTTTCTATGATTTTTTTGGGTGTGGGATCCAAAACTGTTCTCACTTTTTTTCCTCGCACGTAAATGTTTAAAAAAATGTTTTTAAAGAAATTAGAAAAACGCGGTATTTATATGTGTTTTTTTTAGTGAAAAAAAAAAGACATACAATGTCATTTGAAAGAAACTAGCATGGCATCAATGTTTGTTTGACACTACATATGTTTTTATAAAGGATATAGCTATTTCCGTGCAAAAACATAATAACGTATTATTCAGACCATAAATCGCACCAGCCCAAAAAATGTAAAATTAAGAAGAAGAAAAAAACTGTTAAAAGGATAATTACAAAAAAAAGAAGAAGAGGCTAAATTGTCATCATGAATTCTGGTTGTGATGTCACAACCAGAAGTGCTGGATCAAGTGGTCATTTCTGGATGCATTGTTTTGGGTGGAAAAACTATGATATTGTAAGATTTGAGTGCAGGTCCAGAAACAAGTCAAAAGAGAATGATCGAGGAAAAAGTGAGAACAGTTTTGGATTCCACACCACAAAAAAATGAGTTAGAAAACATCTCCCAGACCAAAAACATTGTTTTCTTAACTCGTTAGCCTGCTTGTCTACTGTTCACTTTGTTGCTATAGGCTAAAGCACTGGTCAAACTTACGGCATCTTCCTCTCCGCTACGGCTCGGGCTGCCCTCTGTTTCCCCAAATGAGTCGTCGGTGGGTGGGTCAGTGGCGTCCGTGGGTGGATCGCTGACGTGCGAGGCGGGCGATTTGGAGGGCGAGCTCTGGTGGGGAGCTGGTGTGGGGGCTGAGAGGGAAAAGTGGAGTTACACAAGGAGGATTCTCGCAGCGAATGGCAGTATTGTATGAAGTAGTATAAAGCACTTAAAATAATACTGCTATTACGATTTGAAAGAAAATACATTTAAAATACCTTTCAAATACTGAGAACCAGTAATCATGTGTAATAGCAATCTTTTTAGAGTATTATTTTTAAACAAAACATACACAGAATATTCACCTTTTCCTTTTTTAACAGAAAAATAAAAACAAAATAGAATGATTACTGTTTCCCCCTTTTTAAACCTTTTGAAAACACGTAAATAAATAAAAATAAAAAACAACATTAAAAAAGTAAAAATAAGGGGTGATTTTTTTTAAGGAAGAGACTAAAAAATTGTATACATACCATTTTGAAGTCAATATTATCTGTAAACGATTAATCAACTATCGATTAGATGCTGATTATTATTATTATTACTTCCCATTTGTTGCACAGGAGTTATTCACTGCTAATGACGGCAATAGAGGTCTAATCTATTTGAACTGGGAAAGGCTGGCAATGAACAATGAGCGTTGCCAGTTGCTCCCAGTTCAAACTGATGTGGATGTCGTCGTCAATGGCACTGAAATATGATGAAAATACTAGATGTTACCAGGAAAACAAACAAACAGATCTGCGTGAAGTTTACTCAACAAAGAAACAAACTAGTACTGTTGAGTATCGACTACAACTCACGAGAGTTAGTGGAGGGTGTCGTGGAGGTGACCGGCGTCAGGTTCATCTGGGAGATGTCAAAGTCATCACAGTCGTCCGTGTCCTGGGCGGTGCCGACGCGGCTAAAATAAGAGCTAAATGCCTCCGAGGTGCCCGCTAAGCCCGAGTGCTGCTCGCCCTTTTTTGACGGCATCGCTGGCGGTTTTGCCAGCTGAAAGTCCTGAGATAAAACACAATGACCTTGTTAGAATTTAAAGACAGACAACAACTTTATCAGGTGCGTCCCAGTGGTAAGCATCTTGTTTCATCAGTTGAAAATCAAATAAACAGAATTTCATGATGTGTTTTTCTGATGTGCACTAGTTAAAAAAAACAAATAAAAGCCAGCTTTTCAAGCAAGTGGCCGTGTTACATGGGGACAGATATTTTATCAATGCAATCATATTCTGTTTATGCGCATGGCTATAACTGAAAAAATGGCTGTGCTTTTTAGAGATGTAATTTTTTTGTGTTTGAATAATCTTATACAAAGTACTATGAGAGATCTAAGAAATTGGATATTTGTATAAATACAATAATTTGAGTGCAGTGTTGTACCTTGAACATCTCCTTGCTCATCTTCTTAGCCTGCTCCTCATGTTGGGGACTCGATGACGCAGACGCAGTTGGAGCGCCCGCGCCTGATTGGCTATCACCGGCCGGCGTGACCGTGGAGACGGGGGTGATCGCTTGGAACATGGCGGCGGGCAGGGTGCCCACGGGTTGAGCGGGGAGGTAGGCTGCAGGGGGAAAGGCTCCGGCCGCCATGGCCGCCCATTGTTGCTGGGTGGCGGGGAAGATGTTGGCCTGACCCCAGATGAGAGGCTGCCCGCCCGGGAGTACCTGGGCCACCGGACCAAGTGGGGACTGCACCCCAAAAGCCAGCGGCGTCTGGGTGGCGAACTGCTGGGACCAGTGTCCGGAGGGAACCGCCCCCATTGTCACATAACCTGGTATAAGACAGTAAAGAAGGGGAGAGAGTTATTCATTTAAAAGTTGTTTTTTTTTTCTCATTTAATTGTGTATTCATTGGCTGGTGTGACATACTCAGGTGCGACAGTACAAAATAAATTACAGTAATAGCACATTTTTAGGTTACGTGCAGGAATGACCAAAAATACTCATCTCCCCTATTAAGTTAGTTATTTGGTCCAAGTTCAAAGAAGTATAAAGGAGTTTTTGCATTTCGTGGTGTGTACTGGATATTCTACCAAGGTGAAGCATGAGATATGAAAAGTACAAAATGCAAACCGTTCTGGCTGATTTGTATAGTAAATGGCACATGGAGAATGGAGTAATTATAATAATGCAACAATAAATGCTGTTCCCAACACAAGTGGAATGACAAACAGTTTACCCGCCGTCCAAACAAGAAAAGCCTTTAGGCTACTTCCTGATAGGCGCTTAGCAACCACTAACAAAATCAAAAACTTCTTTCGCACTGATAAAATAAGAAATTACACCCTCTAGATCAGGGGTGTCAGACTCGGGTTGGTACCGGGCCGCTTTAACGTCAACTTGATTTCACGTGGGCCGGACCATTTTAGATATAATATTTACATTTTTTAATAAATGGATTAAAAGAATTGGATTAAAAGCCCTGAATATTCAGTTTTTATAGATCTAAAACAATGTTTATTTTAGCTTTTTTTGAATATATTTTTAGATTTTACAAAATAATTTTTGATCTAAAAACACAGAAAAAATGGATTAAAAAATTACAATTATTGATTTAAAAAGGGGAAAATCAGGAAATGTAATATACATCTATACTCTTCATTTTAATTTGATCCTAAAACAGACAGTCGGCACTCATGATTTACTTTCCCGGGCAACACAAAATGATGCGGCGGGCCAGATTTGGCCCCCGGGCCGCCACTTTGACACATGTGCTCTAGATGTAATGTGCTCGGGTATTTTATCATTTTCTTTCAGTGACATTTACAAATGTATTAGATAATAAACCTTTACCTCAGAAACGTCCACTCCAAGGTTTGCATCTTAAAGTGGTATTTGACCATACATTTGTAGGTTGGTAAACAGCCAAAGAAATACCCCAGAGACCCCCGTGCTCAAGCAGCTTATTAACTCATGGCGGTGATAAACGAATCAGAGTTGCCCTCAAATAAACTGTTTGAATAAATGCAGTAAATTTGCTCTAATAGCCTTTAACAACACTAAAACTAAGGAACTGCATCAACCACATTCCTTCTCTTCCACTGGCTTTAATGCTATGTCATAAATAAACGTATTGGCTGCTGTTGGGAAAAACCTTTGTTTATAAGTGCCTTAGAAGATAGAATGAATAGTTGGTAAGAACTTCTGAATTTCAAACATTTTTGGTAATTTTTGCAGATTTTTCTTTTCAGTTTTGGAAAGCTCACTGAAACAAAATAAGGACAAATATTTCATTTTGCAATTTTTGACCCTCATTCCCCTGCTCTTGTTATTTGGAACTCGACGTCCTTGCAGCCCCGCTCTGAGGCAGATGGGGGTGCAATTAAAACATCTTTTCTTTGACACACAAACTCATACATGCTTAGATAATAACGCATGCATCACCGGAGAGCGCTGGCCTACTTGCGCCTGTAGCTAATGTAGCATCTCTTTACGGTCACGGTGAACTGGCATAATTACCTCTGGAATGAGGTGGCGTCGTTTCATCGAAACACACTCATTAAAATGGCTGAAATTCATCAGCGGAATCTTTATCTATGACGCGGTTGCTCGTCGGAAAGATGAGCGAACGCGTCCATTTCAACCTCGCTGACGTACGGGGGAGTTGCGAGGCGGGAGGGGGTTGGAAAGGCAGGGCTCACGTCTCAGTCACGCACAAATACTGCGACCGGTGAGCCAGAGGTCGCGGCCATCTTTCTTCTCGACCGCCTCGGCCCGCAGGTAAATCCACAGCATCTGAGTCAGCGAGCTAATGATGCGTTTTATATTCCACACACAGCCGACGCCACCTCCTCTCCTCATCAACATTTCATTTCTATTCCATCCCTCTCTATTAATCACATCCTGTTCTTTTGCTTGCCTTCTCACATCTACCAAGAGGGCAGCTTATGGAAGAATGACCTATAGGATGCGTAGATTTCTCCATTTTTGGATAGATTACGTGGAAACGGATCAACGGAACAAAGCAAAAATATCCCATGGTTGACACAAACAAGTTTGTCACCTAAACAAACTGCTGTTGAAGGTTTTCAGGCACTGTGAGCATTAGAGTGGACATCAAAAGTTAACATGAGCTCAACTCAAAGGTCAAAGAGCATGAGTTGGTATAGTAAATAAAAGAGGGAAATTGATATAAAAAAAAAAACTATTGACACCAATAGACATTTAATCCATTCCAACTGGGAGTTAAAATAGATTTGACGTCTAAAATTACTGTTAGAGTTAAGCTTATGGGCAACACTAACTACAATTGTCAATTGGGGCCACAAAATATTGACCTCTGGCACGCAATTGGCCCCTCGACCACATGTTTAATACCACTGTCCCTTGTGAACAGAATAAAAATATGTAAGCAAAAAATTTTTTTGTAAAAAAAATAATAGGCAATTTGCAATCTAATGTATTACAGTGTTTTGCTAGAAAATATGATTTAACACAAAAGTATAAATGATGAGCTTTATGGAATGAAGAAAATGTTTTTTTCTGTAAGCAAACGTATCTGATGCATTATTGGATATCCATAATCAAATCAAATGATCAATGGCAGCCAATGAGTTAATGGCGCCCGTAATGATTAAGAATTTGAGTTAAGTCTAACTAGGGACAGCCTTAACGAACAACTGTAAAAAAAGAAAAATGTTTCTTGTGAGGGCTCTGAATATTTATTGCGTATGTGTGCCACTTGGACAAATTCCAAGTCAGCCCCGCTGATCACAGCCATGTATAACATATATAACACCAACCTAATAAGCGAGGGGGCGCGGAATGAAAGATGCATTCAGAATGCATTTAATTACATATCAGGGAGCCTCGTATAGCTGGCTGTGAAAACTATGTTTACTACTACTACTTTTCCTCAAATGTCACTTCACCTTTTTTCAACCAATAAATAGTTGAAAAAGAGGTAATTTTGACTTGCTTTTATAAATTTGATAACTATTCATTTGGATAGAAAATATGACCCCAAAACTATCAAAGCGCTTTGACTAGCCTCAATATAAACAAGCGCTATGCAAATGAATCCCATTTTACCATTGTTTATATTTTGGCGTTTGTTAAGAAAATACAGCTGGACAGAAATAGCTGTTTTAGGGGATAAACAAAGAACACGGGGCATGGTAATATAAAAACATGATTGGATATATATGCTACCTAGTTATAAGTAGCGTTACTAGTACGTTACGACATTTATCGACGTACTAACATGTAATGAAGGCATTTAGCTAATAACTAATAGGACAGGATGAGGGAAGATAGAACAGATTAGAGTATGGCAGGCTGAGTGAACATTAATTCAATGATAACTTCCAGCCCTCCCAGTTTAAATGCATAAGAGAGCTAAAGAGTTAAACGTGCTTCCTTGACACTAACTACAAAGGTATTTTGAGTTGAGAGTGTTTTAGCGTCATCTCGTGGCATTACAAAATGAACTACGGGTTTCATTAAATTTCCAACGGGGAAACAAAGGTGGATTTGCACATCACAACTTTTGAATCGGAATATTGTAATTATTTAAATGTGATATCGTAATCATATAAAGCATCGAGAAACTAATCAAAAAGGATTATCATGACATGTATTACTAAAATCACAATATTCCCACATTTCATAATCCTCTGAAATGAAAAAGTTGCTTATTTTTCCAAACCTGAGGGCACAGACGCAGGGTTGAAGGGTGCAAAAAGCTCTGCGGGAGGCTGCAGGCCCTGCAACGGGTCCAGCGTGTTAGCAGGTGAAGCTGGAGTCTACCAAAGCGATCCAAAATAAGTGTTGAAAAAATGCCAAATTCAGGATTTTTTTATTCGAGGGGGCTACTCACCGACGGCGAGGTTATGTCAGGAGGTGTGGACATGTCTCCGAAAAGCTCTAATTGGTTGATGTTCTGAGAATCACAACACAAAGGACACACACTGGGAGTCAGGTTAAAAAGGTTGCGCAGCCACATCGACATCCAGCAGCCCATTGAGAGACATGCACGCCGCACGCCGCACGCCACACGCTGCATGCCACACATCAAACGAGCGGCGTTCCTTACCTTGACGACTGCAGGGGAACACAGAGGAAAATGCACACAGATGGGGGTGAGATGAGATGAAATGGTTATGATGACATACTTACCGTGTACATATTCGCTCAACAGTCAGAGGCGGTAATATATATAGAAATACAAATACTACTTGTAGATAAAGTTGAATAGACTATTTTTTTCTAAACTTTTTTTTTGTACAACAGATATGCCATTGACGATGCTAGACATGGAAGCCATCTTGACTGGGATAGGGTAGCACCATCAATGGCAGTTAAACATGAACTTTCCCCACCAGTCCTCTCAGTTCAAATGAATTGGACTATGGCCATCAATGGCAGAAAATTAGTGTTTGACATGTGTGAGATATGTCGCCGTTTCTTTATGTATTTATGTATATATACATATATATGTATATATATATATATGTGTATATATATATATATATATATATATATATATATATATATATATATATATGTATATATATATATAAATAAACCTTATTAAAATTATTCCGAATAAACTCAAACCTCAGAAACTTTAACTTGAAGATTTGCATCCTGAAGTTGTTTAAGTTTGTTCTTGTTAGCAGGTCTGTCATGACTACCGAGGAAAAAATATTGCTTTGAGTTGTAGTGTAGATATAAGTTCTTAAAAGAAAAACCTTGGGCGGTAGGTTGGTGGTGTAATTATTTAATGAATGAGTAAAAATGAGGGTCAGAAGTCTAATTATTTGAAGACGAAACGATGAGCATTGTTTAACCTAAAGGCATTTTCGCATCCTTGAGCTTGAATTTAAATTCAAAGGGGGAAATATGTGATTATTTCGCCAATTTAAATAGAACTGCAAACTTATTTGCAACTTTGAAAAGCTTTTAAAAGTGTGAGCACAATAAAAAACAAATCTGTCCTTTCCATTTTGGTTTTTTTTTCTTCAGTAAAATTGTTCATGAATTCCAACAGGCCGGCAAAAAATATAAAATTAAAAATCTGATGTAGTTGTTCACTAAGTACCAGTATCACCTTTTCTTGTGTTTAAGAACCAGATCGAATCTTTTGTCAGAGACTGTGCCTTCATCCCAGGTTACTTTTGTATTTCCATTACCATAAATCGATGCATTATAATGGTTTTGCAATCCATCCATGCTTCAAAGAAAACAGCAATAACAATAATTAAATCATTTTCATTATTTATGATACATAAAATTAAAGTTCTAACTCTTTCTGTTGCGTGTCAGTGTCTGTACAGTAGTGGCAACCCTCTGGGCGAGTCATTAATGTCTTCCCAATATGGAGGCTCAGCGGCGTGCCTCTGAGCGTATCGCTATCAAAGACACCAGCCTTTCCATTTGATCCGAATCTATTCTGCATTTTGGCGCTCCCATAAATTGCCCCTCATTCCGTGCATTAATAATATCTTAAGGCCAGCGTGAAGCGGAGGGAAACTATTTTTAGTTGGGAAGGAATTTAGGAGCCTTGAATAAACGGTCCAAGATTTGCATAAATCATGGATCCGGATCTTCTTTTTTTTCCCAGATAATGAATGTTCTTAGAATATCTTCCTGCTTGCTCGCTCGGCAAAATCACGTGTAAACTGTCTGTGGTGGGTTTTCTTTTTAATACATTTTAAGATATATAAATATATCAGAAAATGGAATCAGCGTTTTTACATTCATGGGGACTGCATGGTGATTTAGTAAGAAAAGAAGTGGGCTGTGAGGCTGAGTTATGAGCTATTGAAGTTGCGGACTAGATGGAGATCGCTCAGCAAGACAATAAGATGGGATATTGATGCTAGCCATGTCAAACGCTGCACTTTGAGTCTGTGTGATTGAAAGCTTCAAATAAATGGAAGAGCTTCCTCCTACGCTTGCTTTCAGAATGTCCGCACGAAGACGATGCTTGGTGTTTCCCATGCGACTATGGGAA
Organism: Stigmatopora argus; assembly: GCF_051989625.1. Taxonomy (NCBI): domain Eukaryota; kingdom Metazoa; phylum Chordata; class Actinopteri; order Syngnathiformes; family Syngnathidae; genus Stigmatopora; species Stigmatopora argus. Next base: position 9,068,155 of record NC_135394.1, read on the forward strand.
AGACAAAATTGTCAATTGATTTAGCCATTTTTAAACAGGCTTAGCGGGTAACTATTGCTCAAATTGGGTTCAATCGTGGCTCTTCAATATCCGGTTGTACTCAGCATGCAAAAATATGCGATTGGCATATGCCTATATTTTAGTCTACTTTACGTGGTCGGCTTCACAACTCAGCAGTTTGCGTGTTCAGATATTTGATTCTTCCTAGTTTTCTCACGCTTCCTCCACGCTTCTTATTTTAAAATATCCTTACTCTGATTTAAAATGCATGATTGACATATTTATTTGGAAGGCCAACTTTTACTCCTTCACTGTCATTTTCAACAGATGTCCAAGCCAGTGAGTACAAATTCTAACCACTATTTTTTTCCCAAAATTAAAGGGTGTTATGACTTATTTGTATACTGTTAGGTTTCCATTAATTGCTCAATAGCTGGGTCAATGCTGTGTTCAGTAATCAAACATTAAAATTAACCCTTAAAATATAACATGAAATTTAGAAATTTGACTTTGAAATAGCAATCCTTGTTTGAAACTGTCATTTCAAACCCATCTAAATATGTTCATACAGTTTTAAACTCAGAAATACACCAAACCATTGACCTTTCGCGACATTCGTGCAGAGTTTTAGCAATTTTAGTCTTTTCAAAAACATCCAGATGCAGGCACTTATTCCAACTCTGGTCGCTATGACAACAGCAAGGTTACATGTTTTATTCATGAGCGTAAACGGGTCAGGAGTCGGGGCAGTGGCTCCCTCCCGCTAGCAAAAAAAAAAAAACAATCGCGGTCCAGATGATTGGAGGTCGTATTACCAAATTTCACCCGGACCACCCTTACCTGAGAAACAGTTTCCAGGCCCAAGTCTATGAGATCCCCCTGCTGATGCTGAAGCTCTAGATGCTCGCTTAGTCCCGCCTGGGGGTTTTGCGGATGAGGATGAGAATGAGGATGATGATGGTTATGATGATGGAGTTGTTGGTGACGGGTGCTTTGATGTCCGTTCTGCAATCACAATCTCGGCGTTAGCTAAGCGGGTGGCACGAGAATGGGCTAGAATACGCGAAGCACATTAGCGGTTTCACACTGAGGCAAACGAAGCTGATTTAGAAGGGCAGGTGTTGCTCTCTCCAGGTGCTCCGCACGCACACGCACTTTATACACACACGGCAGATTTAAAGAGGTTTAAAGATCATCCCTACCTTCGTCTAAACTACAGCGCTGAGCTCCTTTTGTGTTTCTCTAAATCCTCCCTGAGAGTCACAATGTGCTAAACTAAGAGGCCGATACATCTTCATCGCTCTTTTAAACACATTGGATTCATAAAACAATAGATTGTTATTGTTTTGTTATGGCCGTAAAAAGACCAGCTGCAGTAAACAATGAAGCAGCCGTGAATTAGCAGACGACTAATGGTGGGTTTTGTTACTTTTTCAGTAAAATGTAACATCGATTAATAGTATAGTTTCAATATAAACAGCTAAAATGTCTGTTGCTGGAAGGGTGGTTTGTTCACAGTTCAAAAACTTTCAAAGTAGAAAAACTGAGACCAGTTTGGGAATCCGCACCCATAAATTAGCCAAAAACCAGCTGTCACATCTAACAGAACATATTCACTTTCCCAGTGTTCTCTTTGTACATTATGGTAATTAACCTGAATAAGCTAGTATTTGCAAACATCTGCTTTGCTTTTAAATAATTACATTGCTCCTCTTTTCTCAGCCAAGATATTTGGTTCTAATACATATCTATGCCCAAAATCTCAAGCCAAAAGAAATATAACTAAAAATAACATACTGTCAGACCTGATTAGTTAGCTAATTGCAAGATCAATCATTGATCAGTCAACTTTTAAAATAATCGTCTACTGCAGCCTTATAATTGAAAGCATAGGAAATTGGCCTTTGGAAAGCCATCTGCTCAACAAATGGGGAGCGAAAACACCTGATGCTCTTAAGTTTCAAAGTTTTTTTGTTAGTTGATATAACATTACTGAATAAACAGCAATATAATACCTCAAGCTAATTTCTGTGTGCTTCCATCTGTCCGAAAATCCCGTCTAACCTCACCTAGCCCTTTCCTTTGTCCCCCGTACATCCCGGCCACTGCTTATCAATTAGCCATCTCCAGTGGGGGAAACTGTAATTACCTGTGTATGTGTTCCCTCAAGTAATTAATGCAGGCTCTCTAATTAATGCCATCTTGCTGATCCCCTGCAGAGTGACTGATCACAACTGCAAATACACTCACACACACTGGCCGGCCACTACTGAAGCTCCAACACACACATTTGGAGCTGTTGCGAACACGACACAAAGAGATTACGGACATGTTTCTCCCCCAAAGATAATAATCGGTGGTAAAAGCGACTACTCTGTGTGGACTCTGCGAGGGCGTGTGTTGATTCAACACCAACACTCGGCGCGGGGTCAAGGGCTCGCTAGATTGGAATGGCCTCGCTCGTGTGTGTGTTTTATTGATCGCCGGCCGTTTAAGATGGTGACACAGTAAATAACCGAAGCGATTGCTTTGCACAGCAGGTCATACACGGGAGGGTGTTATCGTTGCTTCCCGAAAAGTTGTCGCCTACGCACATACCCATGGAGCAATGATCTCGGTTTAACGCTGATGCCTGCCATCAATTCACTCCTGCCGATGAAATAAAGGTTTAAATCTACTCCGAAGCAATACTGTGCGTAATCACTTCCCATGAAAGAAAAAAACAAAACAAAAAAGCTCATCTCACCAGGGGTGATGGGCCGTGACGAATCCGATTAAAAAGTGCATCATTTCTACATTCTTTGTTTATTTTGACTTACTTAGTAGTTTAGAGATGTGAGTTCCAATAACTGTGCTTCAGGAAATTATCTGATTTGCATAACCAATGTGTAGTATTGGTACCCTCAGCGGTATGTGGGTGTGAAGGAGAAGAAGCAGAGGCTAGATTCTGCTGATTCTGTTGCAGTTAAGATCCGAAATAATAAGTGTTTAGAAATATATTTAGGTCTTTTAACGTTGTTGATTCATTAGATAATCGATTAGCTGTCGATTCGTCGATTAATGGTGGCAGCCCAAGTTGTCAGATGTAATGGCCCTCCAAAGGAAACCAAAACAAGGATGTGATAGACATCAAAGATGTGCATGACACCTCTGAGTTTGTGGCAGGGGGTCTTTAAACTATTCCACATTAGGGCTACAGTGGGTGCAGGTTTTAATTCTAACCAAACATGAAAACAGAATTTCACCAAATCGGATGTAATCAATTGATTGCAGTCCGGTTCTGCTTGTTTCAGTAGGAACTTCATTGGTTAAACTGTCTTTGCTGGATGGCTTGTAACAAAAAAATAGGACCCACAACGGCCTTTGAGAACCGGTTTGGAGACCCCTACTTTCTGGCATCAACGTGATTTGGGTTCTATTTACCTGAGTTTTGAGCTGTGATTCAACGGACTCATGCAATCAAAGGCAGACCTCCTACTATATTCAAAGCCCTCATTAAACCTGACGATTCAGAAATGCAAGCTGATTACCATGAAATCACCGCAATGCCTATTTACATCCCTGCAATTCATCTAATGTATGTGGTTGCTGTCTTTGACCGATTGGAGGGACACAAAAACCTCGCCGAGACGACGTCAACAAGAAGCAAAAATATTACATTTGTCCGTTTGCAGACACCTGCCAAGACGAACGACGGCTATCCAAATCGCAGCATGTGCCGCAGGATAGAGGAAGCCAAAGACATGCACACGCAAATGTGCTAGGGTGCCTGTAAGCTTCTTTGCAAAGCTCGGGGATGAGGTGCCCAGCGAAGAAAAATGTGAGACTAATTCCCATCCGGCCAGAAATTCACACAGACCGACCGCCTACGGTGAGGTGGCTCCATGCGCTTTAGCCTTTCAAGGCGGACTAAACATACTCGTGCATGTACTGGGAATGAGCGAAAGTGAGTGGTCTCTTGAGAAAGATGGCTCAAGGTATCAACAAGAGACAGAATGTTGAAAAACTCCATGTGCACTTAAATGAGCTCTCTCTATCTAGGAATGGTAAGAGAAGTTAACGCATATATTGTTACTTCGATCGAAGACCCTTGCATTAAATCAAATAGTAGCAGACTAATGTTAGAAAATATCACATTGTTTTCCAAAGAATCGATGAAGATTGATCGAGTAGCCATGGAATTAAAAATGCAAACACCAATAAATATGCCCTTTTCTTCAAATAATTTTCATTTAACTGCCTGAACTGTTTTGCCAACATTTTTTTATTTTAAATGTCAAAAATGGTTTGTATACTTTTACTGTTTAGGCAAAAAAAGTTTACTGTGTACCTATTGAATTAAATCTATGAATCCAATTGAAATTGAATCATCAACAATTTCGGCAAAAATCATGTCAGTGTGCAGAAATGTTCATTATATTAATAATCATCCGGAAATTGTCGATTTACACCCTTAATACTAACATTTTTAATTAAAAAGATATCGCAGATTGTTAATTCCCTTTTTTTGTAACGTGTGCTATCTTCAACATTTTAACTTCACCTCATAACCTTTTGATGCAATCTAAGATGAACTATTTTTTTTTTACTAGACTTCGCAGCTGCCCAATAAAAAAACATGCAGTGGAGCGGTCTGCGACACCCCTGATTTACACCTACACAAAAAAGATGTACATGTAAACGATGCAATACAATGGGCCCCTACCCAAACCGCCGATATGGCAAACACACCATGCAACGTCCATGCAGCTCACACACACACACACAGGGCGGCACAAAGCGCACAGACACACGTGTGGGAGAGCAGCCCGCTTATTACGACTCTGGAGATTTTAGCAGATTAAATCCAGCAGCAATATAAGCTGCATCTTTATGGGCAGATAAAGAGCAGTGGAGTTACAGCCCACCGCTACCGCCCGACAGTAGCCAAGGTCATCTTTCATTAGAACTGCCGGCAGCGGGAAGCCAATAACTAAAAAGATCTACCGCGCACGCGTGTACATAGGCTATAACTGGGATGTGGATTTGCAATGTAATGTATGAGCAGGTGGAGGGAGTTATTCTTAAAAAAAATACAGCTTTGAGATGCCATAATGTTGCAGCTGTTTGGTATATACGTACAGCACATTTACGTATGAAATGACAGTGACGGAATATGTCACGTATAGGCAATCTGGGACAAGGTCATGCGGGTTTACACTGATGCACCACCAGGCATGCTTAATTGAGCACCACAAACACGTTTCCATACACAATACACATAAGCGGCGCCCCGCTTGACCACATGGAGGACGACCAGTCACCACAAGGGAAGGAGCAGCACACTGCACAAAGCACTGGGTTCCAGCAAACCTCTCAGGGGGAACCAGAAATAAATCACTGAGTGGGGGGGGGAGATACGCTAAGGGCGAGGAGGGGGGGTTTTGGTCAAAGGGATGATAACTGCAGGTCGGTCTGAGAGGTTTGACTGAGGATTGGGGAGGCAGGCGGGCAAACACGGCGTCACTCACTGGGTGTCGCTTTGGGACGTCATAGACCCCTTCCTTCTGCTGGCTGGTGGGAACCTACACAATCGGCCGAAAATCCAGAGCAGAGCCGGATCAGCAACGGGACAGTCTTCGTGCGACAGCCTGACAATTTTTGCCCTAATTCTGACTAGATTTTTGTCTTTCCAAGTATAATAAATTTGAAGTTTTCATTGTAAGGTTCCTTCAAGTGAAATTTGAACGGACAGACAACAACTAGTGTAAATGACCTTCATGTGAGAGACGGTTGCTCAACGTATTAATCATGAAAGTTGTAATTTCTCAGACCTTTGATATCGGGAAAATAAGGTTTAAACATTTTTTTTACCGCTTTGTAGCCGATGCTTTTTACGACATGACAAATGATTTTTTATTTGAGTGTAAATAACTGGAATTTTGTTTGTTATGGTTGAAAATTGATCTAATCTGGAATGGAAACCGGTATTTGAGCGTGAATGCTTGTCCTTGTGCCCTGCGAGTGACTAGCAACCAATTCAGGGCGTGTCCATTGTTGGCTGGGATAGGCTAAAGCACACCCCTTGACCCTTGTAATGATAAGTGGTATGGAAAATGAATGAAGCCAATAATTCACGGATATCTAATTTTTTAGCTATTCAGGGAATACACGTCAAAATATTTTGTGGTCGCTAACAATCATTAAATGATCGCAATTTTCCCCGGCTCATCTATCAAGGAAATTTAGCCAAATGCCCGAAGATGATTTTTAGTGTTGCTGTTCATCAGATTTAAAATCTACACCGCGAGACCTCATGAGTCGTATCGGGGCCGTTTTTTTTCTGTCTCCCGGGATGGATAATGAAGCTTTTCACCCCTGCAGACGTGTAATAACTCAGTGTCACGCACAAGGCGACATGATAATATTCCGGGCCGCAAAAATGGAAAAATCTGACAGCGTGGGTGCGACGAGCGAGAACAATAAGCGGTGATAGCAAACGGAGATGTTTGAGTTTGGAACAGCGGGGTGATTTTGATAGATTTCAGATTTTAAAAAATTGAATAAATAAATTAAATGGAAGCTAATTAGAGGGAGATGCCAGCTAATGGAAATAAACAATTAGTTGAATGGTTATTTTGGGATATAATGACAAATTGTTAATAAAGTAGCACTTAGCATTTTCCAGTAGTTCTTTACCAGTTTTAAATCAAATACAATAAATAAAAAACTCAAATGTGGTGGCTAACTGTAGAAACAATATTACACTAATAACTTGATATTACCCCAAATACATTAAATATATGTAATATTTGGAAAGTGTGTTAAATAAAAAGAATATCAAATAAAAATAATCACATTTTAATATTAAATATGTAAAATATAGTAAAATGAGGAGTAATGGTTGAATAAACATTTAAAAGAAATAACCATTTTTTAGGATAGACATGGGGGTCTAACGTAGTAACACAACTATAATTTATAAATCTTATTCTAAATATGACTGGTATTTATCATATATATTTTATAATTTCATAATAAAAATAAAAATATTTATATTATACTTATATATTAATTAACTAAACAAATAGCAACATCTATTAGTAGTAACAAAACTATAATTTATAAATGTTATGCTAAATATGACTGGTATTTAGCATATATATTTTAAAATTTCATAAAATAAATAAAAATATTTATATTATACTTATATATTAATTAACTAAACAAATAGCAACATTTATTTAAATCAAGTGTGATTAGAATAAAATGATAAATTATTAATAATATATATATATTTCAATAATTAAAATAAACATACAAATTAGTATTATTATGACATTGCGAATCTGCTAAAATGAGCTGCAATTTTAGACAGGAGGAAAATGACGAACAATGTATTTTAAGGCTCCGTACAGCCATTTCCCCTCTATTTTAAAAGTAAAAACGTAAAGAGAATGTTAAAAAAAAGGGAAAAAAACCACACTGACTGAATATTATATCCAAACCCCTTTTTGTGAGCAAAATGAAAAGATCTTCCACTTGCACAGGCTCACAGAGATGTTACGCTGAGCCAAGGGCGGGTTGAGGCCGTGTAATATTTAAAAGCGAGCGGGGAAGCAGCTTTAAAAAATAATTGGAACAAATCCAAAGTATCTGGCTGCCCTAAGAGGCCTACCAGAAAGACACGATGTACTCGTCTCAATCATGTGAGCGCGTATATGTGGGGTAATGAACACAAATATGCACAAATCCCACACTTTGGCTTTAAAACTATATTAGGTCGGTCGGAATCACAGCCTCGGTGGCGTTCCCTGCGTTCGTGCCGTGTAAATGGACACATGTAGCACTCGCTGGCCCTTGTTTATTTCCAGAAGCAGCCATCTTTATTCATACATTCAGCTCCGCTGTTGCTGTGGGCGGGCTCACGTTTTTGGCGTTGTGCGCACGTTAGCGCTTTCGCTCACGCGTGTGTCTTATTTTCAATCCATTTTATTTAAAGATCAAACGAGTGTGTGGTGATTAATCTTTCTTTTCTTTCATCTCCCCGGGAGAAGAGGATAAGGAGGGGCGTCGGGCGGAGGGTGGGGGCGGGGCCCCATCTTCCGCCACGGACAGGAATAACCTCGGCATCCGCTCACCCGCCTCCACCTTTTCCTGCCCCCCGGAGGTCTACCCGCAAATCCACGGGGGGCAAAGTTGTCTTATTTCTTTTTATTACCGCTAATGGATGTCGCAGTCTACCGACTAATGCTAACTAATATGGCAAGACTTTTATAGTGACCGTGATGGAAAATCACATTGTGATTGTATTTTCGCCAATTTTTTTTAATTACACACAACACCTTGTACAATTGATCTACAATGCTCGACACATTTTCGTACGCAAATGGGAAATATCCATCGAAAAAAATGACAACACTGACAGGCGCAGCTATACTATGACGTCAGCGATACGCAAGTATATAAACACTTACGATAATCTGCATTTGAAAGCCAATTACATCATCAAGACTGCGCAAAGGACTGTCCCGATTAATCAAAAAGCAAACCTAGAACAATGGGAATGGCTTTATCCCAGAATGCTTTTCAAGCTGCTGCTGCCAATGCTGGAATTAAAAAAAATTCCAACCACTTGATGTCTTTTGTTGTTAATTCATGGCATTCCAGAACAAAACAGTCTTAACACTTTAAAAAAAAATCAAATGCCTGTTGTTAATTTGCACCAAATAAAATAGAAATGCAAAAGAATATCGAATTCTACTCATATTTTTTATCCATTTTATTTATTACTGCAATAACTGGTATGAGACGCCCTTTTGCAGCTGACAGTAGATTGGATTTCTATCGTCTTCAATGGCAGCCAATGAGTCTTTTTTTCTCTCGACATCAACGGGTTAAAGAAATTGAGCAACTGTTTTTCACATAAAAATCCTTTATACGAGGTGTTGTCTGTCCATATTAAGTTGAATGTGACTATTAAATAAACGTCCTTACATAGCGCACAAGACTGATTGTTCTGATATATCTGCTACCAATATATTACACAGATTAATCTGGGCAAAATCTAATAGAGATATTATTCATAGGAGGAAAATAAAAAATATATATGTATGTATATATATATATATATATATATATATATATATATATATATATATATATATATATATATATATATATATATATATATATATATATATAACTGCTGATTAGAAAAGGGATCTTCTGGTCACCCTGGCGAAAACATCATTTCACGCCAAAAAAGCTATTAGTGACATTCTTTGCTCCTCGTTTAATGAGGAAATTAAGTGTAAATCAGATAAAACTGACCTATCTACAAGAACCGCTTTGCATTCCGCCATAGTATTCGACCAGATAGTCGCTTCCTGGTTACATCTCTAGCCTCTGCCTCTTTCCCCCCTAATTGGCTCCCGTATGACGCATTGGTTTACGGAAGAGCAAAACATTAGTTTTCCTCAAAAAAAGCTTTTTCGAGATCTTCTTTGGTCTTTTTTTTATAAATGAGGAAATTAGGTGTATTCCCAACAAAGCTTGGGAAGAAATTCACCTAGTCCCAGTCACATCTACAACTCTCCTCTCTTTCTCCTGATTGGTTCAGTCTTAGACACTTGAGTTTGGCAAGATGGCAATGTATGAAGAATCAAACAGGGCCATCTTGATTGCAAGTCTATAAAGCTCCTGTGGTGATCAATCATTGTCAACAACCCCTCAAAATGTCCACTTCTCTTTTTTTATCTTCATGGCAAGCTAGTTTTTTCCTCAACAATCAGTGGTTCAAAATAACAGTACAGAAAAGCGTGTCAAAACCATGTTTGGTGTGTCAATAGTCTACGGAATTTTCTTTAGATTTTATGTTCGAAGTTTTTTTCCCCCCTTAATATGCCCTTATTGCAGATTTCCCCTTATTTCGGTAGATTTATAACATACAAGTAGACTTCCTAAGCTCTCCTTTTTAATGTTAAGCAAATATCAAACATCCTCCAAATCTGACTTCCCTACCAAAATGATGATAATGAGCTGATTTTTATTTTCCTTGCGAGTATACCTGATAAATGCTCTCGTCTGATTGGTCGCGGATGGGCTCATGTCCGGCCTCAAACACAATGTACTAGGGCGTCGGTAGCACAAGGAAGGAACAGGGAAAAGGAAAAAAAAAAAAGAAGTGGGAGAAGTCGAGAGAAAGTCAAACAGCATTTTTTTCAATAACAGCATAATCATGCATCCCACAAACATGCATATTGTGAGGATATTTGAACCCAGCTGTAGTTCCATCAGAAGCAAGGGGCTGTCTCCCCTCACAGTGCGCACACACACACACACACACACACTCATACACACACGCACAAACAAGCGGAGGGAGCGGGAGCGCTGAAGCAAAGGTTACCTGGTAGACCGGATCCTCCAGATCTTCTTCCAGGATTGTCTGTGGGTGAGCAGAGCCAAGAGGAAAGAGGCAGAAAGGGTTAAAGGGGGGAGAGCAGAGTGCGTAGGTGGAAGAAAAAGGCAAAAAAAATAGGGGAAGAAAAAAGTATCTCCGGCTTCCCAGCATTCGGCAAAACGGCAATCGTCAGACAAAAAGGAACAGAGAGCACAAAAGGCAGACGGTGCTATTGTTCAGACTTTAAGTGCTTTTTTCTGCCTTCATTTTGTTTACGATCAATCGCTATATTTAGACACACATTTTTTTCAAGCTCTGAAACTCTCCATGTATGTTTCTTATCTAGTCTTGACCAACTTTGAAGGAAAAAGGATTGATGGACGTACGTACCTGGTAGACAGCCTGTTCGCACTGTTTGTCCTTTTGGGCTTTCTTCTCCATCTCCTCACGCTGCTTTATCTCGTAGATGAGCTGGAACAAGTCCCGGAGGTCCAGGATCACCGGTTCTGCCTGGAGGTGGGGGCGTTGGAATCGCAATTAAAAACAAACTGGAGAATGCCATTTCTGGAAAAATTGCTCAGTGATGCTCTGCTTTCCTAAAGGTCACTTGCAATTCATTTTGGGGCATTTTGTGGTCATTTCCTTGTTCACTCAATGACTCCTATTAATAGCGCTAGACGTTTAATCCGTTCCAGGCAAAATTCATTGGACATCTGGCGCCGTCAAAGGCATTGAAAGATTGACATTCACAGCCGCTTCCTCACAATTAGGAAATGTACACATTAAATATTAAATGTATACATTAAAAAGGCACAAAGAACACATTATAATTCAAAATAAAATACAATTAGAATAATTAGAAATTTGAAAATGAAATAGAATTTTTTAAAAATATATTAATATATATTATATATAAGTGTGGGCCATGTGCAATGTTCCCTCTAAGCTGCGCGCGTGCGCAATTGCGCACTACTCTCGTCTTCTCTGCGCGCAGCAAATCATATGGAGCGCACAATTTTATTTTTTTTATTTTTTATTTTTTTTATTTATTTATTTTTTAGCTGTGAGGCCGACGCGCGAACCACTCATCCGCCGGGCCGCCCATTCATAGATATTAATCATTACATTTTATTATTACTAAATCATTTATGTGTAGTAGACATACACCTGCTTATGGCAGGTGTGATACTGGTGTGTGCCCATAGCGAGCAATGATGATGTTGGTCACACCGGTACTCAGTGTGCTCAGGGAGGTTGTCTTTCTACCCAGACCAACCAAAAATTAGCGGGAACATTGGCCATGTGTATGTATATTGGCGCCGGAATTTTTTTGTTTTTGTTTGTTTAGTGCCTTCTTCCCTAGTCCGTATTTTGACAAAACAAGGCGGAAAAAGGACAAATACTTTTCTTTTCAAATCTAGTCTGTAAAAGTAACAATACATTTACCAGACAACATAGTTCACTCCCTAGCACATCGCCTAGTGAGTTTACACACTTACAGTACGACAACTGTCAGTGAAACAAGCGTAACAAGCTTTCGACTACGACAAGAGTTTCAGCGTTAATCAATTATTGACCGCCAGCTTTTTGCGTAATGCACTCAAAGTTCACAGACGGAATTCCGCCGCGCATAAAGCACAGCTCTATTTTAGTGCCGCCGTTCCGTGAGACGGTTTCTCCGCCTTGTGTCGCTCTTGACAGGGCCGGCCCGAGGGGGGGTGTGAACGTCTGCTTCTTTCTGCTGGGCCGCCGACACCGAAACAGATTGTCGCGCTGTCACATTCGTCTCGCTTTCAAATGTAGAGATTCTAACCGTCTTTGTCTCGCTGCCCTAGTGACTCCGTTTTAATGAAGGCAGCAAGCCAAATCAGATCCAATACGACATCAGAGGGGCATGAATTGTGAAGAAGTAAGACCAAATGAACAACATCGTTTTTTTTTTTTGAATGAATGAATAAATCGCCTCATTAAGTGCATCCTATAAAAATACATAACATTTTCAAATATCTCGCTGAAGAACCCCCAGAAAAATTAAATGAAAATTAGTCTCACGTAACCCTTAGGAGGATGCGCGGTATGCAAGATGAATGAATGAATAAAAAAACATGAAATATTCTCTGATTTGTGCAACCCATGATCTTTCATCTAGGACGACAGTTACAATTATATTGGAATATTATTTTATCAAGAATCAAATTTGATGCACATGATGAACTTTTATGGACCATATAAAATGATGTCGTGGGCCAAATCTGGCCCATGGGCCTTCGGTTTTACACCGATGCCCCTATACTCTGTGGTCTTTTGTCAACAGAATCATTTAGTTTAACAGATCCTTTTATTTTGAAAGGAAACAGAAACTCCTACCTGAGAATCTGCCTGTTGAAAAATTAATCGCTAAATACTCATTAGCTTCCCTGATGGACAGGAATGGAATTGTCAGTTAAAAAAAATAAAAAAATAGATCAATTCAGTAGTTTGGTGAGGCAAAACATATATTTTTGATACTGCCCATTGAATTTAAAAGGAAACAGAAACTCCTACCTGAGAATCTGCCTGTTGAAAAATTAACTGCTAAATACTCATTAGCGTCCGGGATGGACAGGAAAGGAATTGTCAGTAAAAAAAATAGATAAATTCAGTAGTTTGGTGAGGCAAAACATATCTTTTTGATATCTATCTATCTTGGCAAATGACATATTGTGCAAAGAGAGGATTTTGGAAAGGTTTTCAGTAAATTACACTCGCAGGTCGAGTGATGGCTGGTCACAACCTTCGAATAAAAGTAAGCTTATAATAGCTACATTTACTCAGACTCACGTCAGGTAAATGCAAGCTAAAGCTGACCGATGGAGCTCGGAAGGGGTCGCCTATAGAGACAACCAATTTTGTGATTTCAGATCTATGCAGCAATAAGACGCGCATGTGTGACTGTGCCGTTTGTGTCGCCGTGAGTCAAAGACCAGCGCCCGAGAGGATGGATGTGCCATTAGAGCCGGTGACACACACTCAAACTCCCATCGACTCAGCATGGGAAATCAATATGGCAACAGAGAGAGCTGGACGGAGGCGAAAGGAGCACAACAAGAGGTCCCAAAAAGGCCGGGGTATTGGGTCGTGATTGAACACAAAGCTCCAGAAAATAAACGGCGGCTTGATAAACAGCACAACGGGACATGAGCCGCCATGCAAAGGTCCTTGTCTAAATGTCAAGAGGTCCATGCCTTTGAGTAGAGCCTCCTGAATTATGCATAAAGCTTGTTGAATGGCATGAAAATATCGAAATACTGACCGATTGCGCTGTTTTGATGGCCACAAAGCGGTGGTGGCCTTCCTTTCCGCAGACGTAGCCAAATGCTCTGTGGTCCGTGATGTCCTTGGCGATGTAGGAGATCTCGTGGACGCCGTGGTGGTGTTGGAGAACCTGAAGGGAGGGCAGTGTATTAATATCTAGAAGTTAAAGTTAAAAGGAAAACAATAAAAGCTACAGTAATTGACTTTAAAATGGTAGCAGACCCTATTTTTTACACAAATCCATTCTTAAAGGTGACAGAAAACACGTAATTATAAAGACGGACCTTATTTTGTCCCCAGAATCACTCCTCAGCCATTTTTGACCTACATTTTCCAAGTTTTTTACGCTGTTGTCTTCTTTACCGCTTTGCGAAGCAGCAAAATGATTTGAAATCGGCAAAGTAATCATTTTCTTTCCTTCGAATTCGAGGAAATTCAGGTTTTCTCAATGCTCATTATGGATTTATTCACAAAGAATGCATTTAAATGAAAACGCAAGCAGAAGTGCAGCATTCAAGCCTTGATTAAAACTTCATGAGCTGACATTTTATTTGGAAGTAATTTAGAAAACATGAACTCTTTGACCGCCATTGATGGCTGTTTTCATCCCTTGACTGTAGAAACAAGTTTATCCCAATTAGACATACAAACTGGGACAGTGGCAGCAAATGAACGTTTGTTCACTCGCGGCCCACCCTTCCACTTCAATTGGATTGGACGTCAACAACAAGAGCGGATGTCATATGATTTTTATCATTTTTTTGACACCGTGCCTGAAGCGTTTTACTTTCAGCGGACCGGCTCACAATTGTTGCCGTCTATGAATGTAGCAACAAACACCCTCTTTGTGGCTCCATGTTAAACTCTGGCCTGTTTAGATTGAGGGCGCCAAGCTGGCATTGCCCAAGGCAGATGGCAGTGTTATTGCTTTTTGTTGGGGGTGGGCTTTCAAGGGGGACGGGGGGTATCGGTGACAATCACAGCTCGGCAAGCTGTCGAATTGATCGCTTCATCTGTTCCCATATGACAAAAACAGTCCGAGGCCTAGATGTCAGGCTAGAATGTGCAGTCTGTTGTGAGTGCCTGTGCCAGATGCATGCTGGGAACACGCACCCCAATGCACCTGCATACACACACACACATACACACACACCTGTGACAGAGATGTAATCCTAAATGAGTCATTTATGATTAACAATTAAACTAATGATCATGATCGTTCCCCCTGATTGACCTGAAAATAGCAGCCAAGGCAGCACACAACCCAAAGTTGTAATTAAATTATCTCTGGGATCTCTGTATGCGTTTGTGCGAGCGTGTAGGTGACAGAGTGCGCAGAACAGCTTGAAGGAGGCAACGGCCTCTCCAAATTCAAATTGATTTTATGTCTCCAGAACCAAAAACGCGGCAATCACCTCTGGACTGAGATTGATTGATAAACTGCTAAACTAAAGGCGCAGTACCCTCATGAAAACAAAGAACAACTTTTGAGTGCAGCGACTGAGGCCATAATAACTTTTTCCTGTTACTTTACACTCATGTTAGAACGACTATAACACATAATAATAGAATAATGAATCTGGAACTGTGATATAAACATAACTTACAGAAATGTACTATGTCCCCTAAAAGATTTATAGATGAAACAAGACAGTAGCATACTGTCATCATTTCACCAAACGAAGTGTCTTAACCCAATTTGATATAGTACTTTGGCACAAATATTGCGCCAAATAAATATTTAATTGTTGACATGAGCACAAATCGAGCAAAAAGATGGGTTTTCAGTGAATAATGGTGGAAAGATTTCCCCAAAAATAATTCATCATAATACCACATCACGCCATTAGCAATCAATACTATTTTTTTGTGAAGAAATTTTGGCAGATTCTCTTAATCGTGTTATAATATAAATTGCTATAGCGAATAAATTATATATTGTTTTAAAAACTGTAATTTTGTTCACAAAATGGTTGCTGCTTATTAATTTTTTTTTACAAACAGACAGTTATGAGATTCACTTAATTCCGATCAACCTGTTCAACTCTGAAACCTATGGATCATCATGAAATATATATATATATATATTTTTGCATTGTATTAAAATTAACATAGCGTGTAAAACATGTTCAAATGATTGTATTCTATTGTTTTTTAACCAATGTTGTCAGAATTGCGGTTTGTTTGTTTTGTTATGTCATTTTACTTTATCAAGCAGGCATACTGCCAATAGAAAAGAAAAGCTTCTTTCCCCTGACAGACTGTCAGTGACAATGACGTATGTTCACACAAACTAAGTCAATAGCGACTGATGTCTTCTTTTCCCTCTTGGCGATTGCTCGGTGTTTCTGTATCGCCCCCAAAATGATAACAAAGCCTCTGATGACTATTTAATGTAGTGTAGACTACCCTGCCAATAGAAGTGAACAACCTTTACATTGTCCTTGTCCATACAAAGATGGGTAAGTGTGGTTTCGTTGTGTAAAGTCTTCTTTTTAATTCATTGAAATGCCATCACATTGGAAGTTGCACATACTTAGGTACCACACAAAAGGAATGGATATGCATAAAATTAAGTCTGTGTGAAGATCAAGTCGTTTACAGCAGATTCAAGAGTTGCATGTGTTAAAGAAATGATCATTTTACCATCAAGTCCTTTTTCAGGCTTGTTTTTGTTGATTTAAAGTTTAAAGTTTCACAGAAGCTAAAAATTGTAGCTTAAATTGATTTTATGATGACTGTTCTTACGTGAATTACTACATAATGCGGAAAAATAGCATTTTTACGGGCATCCCGGCAACTGAGTGGTTAGCGCGTCGGTCTCACAGTGAGACTTTTGTCTTGCCAAATACAAATGTTTTTGAATGACAGAACAAATGCTCATTGGCTGTCACTCTCCCAGTTCAAATGGATTGGACATCAACTAGTGATAAACACATTTCAAGAGATTAAACTGAATTTTTCAGACCCACATCATTGGACGACTGTCACCGTCATTGCAGTGACAGAGTTCTACTATATTTGTACATGTAAAATTATGTTTTGTCTGTTCTGACAAAAACAAATGCGACCCTAGAGCATATAACGGTTTTCCTTCTCCCGAGCCTAGCAAGAGTACTTTTCACCAGCATTCCAATGAAACAGTAACACTGCTACGCACGTGTACATTTCCAATAAGCGTGCACGTGTTTGAAAGCAAGCTTGAGAAAGAGGAACATGCCCTCTGTTAAGATTGATGTCTCCTCTCCTCTTCTCCTCATCTCAAGCGCCCTCCTTCCTCTGCTCCGGACGACCTTCCCTCCTCCGAGAGAGCGGGCCATCCATCCTGGCGACCGAGCCGGCGCATCCATCCGCCCATCTGGCTGAGTGATGCACAGGCCGGGAATGAGACTGTCAAGAACCCTGAACCTCAGCAGAGTCATTCCCGCTGTCTCTCTCTCTCAGGCTATCCATTAGGACTGATAGTGAGGACGGCATATCGCTATAGTTAATATTAATGTCTGGAGACAGAGGACAAAGTCTCCCTATGGGAAGCTTTACTTTGACATATGCTTGCCTTTTCCCCACCGTCCTCTGACTTGGTCCGCATCGTGTCTTTATTTCATCGTCCCGCTGTCTCAGGGCTCAGACAAAGACTGACGACGGACATAAAAAGAGGCATGACGAACGACACCGCCAGCGGGATGAGCCAGGCCGCGTGAAATACAGCCGCCACGCGGGAGGCCACTGGTCACTGGTGCCGCGCCTCTGAGTTACGGCTGGATATGCACCGTCCATGTGTAAATCTCAGGGATTGGGCGCCTCGGCTAAGAAAGGCGGACACGGGCGTCCGTCTGCGTATTGCTACTCGGCCCAATCGGATAAGATTGGGCGGTTGGTGGTGTAGTGTTGCTCATGCCTCGTCTAGTGAAATTACGCAGAGTGAACCCATCAAAACTGTACATTGCAGCCAAAATGTATATCTTAAAGAGGGCAAAACTACAACGAGTCCTTGAGTTACAATGTCCTCGATCTACAACGTTTTGAGGTCCACGAATGCTGTGTTCCAATCCGGTTCCTCTTCAAATCCGATTTTTAGGGGTGACTGTTCACACTGTTTGTAGCAGGCATCCAATTGGGATCTGGGTGTGTTCAGGCTGGGCCCTATTACTGAGCCATCTGACAAGTTGGGGCGATAAAGGGGTCATCATCCAGCGTAGAGTCATGTCACAGACAGTCAAAATCCAATTGAACAGTTCAGCCGAGTGTCATCTTGTTCATACCGGATATAAAACTACCTTCCATGAATGGTTTTAATCCATCTCGCAAAAATCGATTTTTTCCGCTTTGTACCTGTTCCGACGACAAAAGAGCCAACCAGTTTCAGAAATATTGACTTGAACAGTGGAATCAGACTTGCAGGGAAATTCCTATTATGTCGCAAACGAAAGAACGGAACTCGGTCTTAACTTGAAGAGTCTCTGTCACTCGGTATTTTGACCAACCATAGGATTTGTGGTCACATGATGTGAATCTATGAACACTGAGTAGAGGCCCTTTGCCACCGTTTGCGACGAGTACTTCAAACACAAAGAGCACTCAGAGTACACATTGAGTGGAAAGTCAGCACAATGGCCAGAGATGAATGCAGTGGCCAAACAGTTTTCTGTTGCATAATGGCAACACCAATCCCTTATCCTTAAGCTGCGTTCTCATCGACATTTATTGCTGTACAATAAGTTTCAATCCAAGGTCAATGTAAGTGTGCTATAGGGCAACAGGTGGCCTGGCGAATGCACAGAATGCAGGTTATGTGGTGTTACCGTTTGACTAAACGGTACACGGTCGCCGGTCTTTTGGTCGCCCGGAAGGTAAGTGATAATTACTATTTAAATCGTTGCTCAAATTCCCTAAATACAAACTGCGAATTACTATTTAGTCATACTTAATGCCCTAGTAATTATTAGGCTAAAGAAAAGCTCAAAATTTCCCGAACTTTTAATGTTTTTTGTAGGAGAACTTGTTAAGACCCTGACTGACGTAGCTTCTTAAAGGGACAACGCATGTACAAACAAACTCATATACTCACACGTCGGCTCAGTGAAACTGCTCATGGCCATTGTTGACTTTTATTGATGCGTAGACCGTGTTGTTTTACCTTGTTTTGTCGCCTGTTGTCGCGGTCGGGGGCGACCAAAAGACCGCGACCAAAAGACCGGCGACCAAAAGACGGCGACCAAAAGACTGCACACGGACTAAACAGGCCCTGCCCCATGATGTATGTTTGCACCACAAGATGTCGTGGAATGATCTTTCAGTGCGAGACTTCAATTCTATCATGGCTTAGTCAGACACTTGTTGAATCATTGGCTGAACTTGGTGGCATTTCTAGATATCCAACCCATTTGAAGTTGGAGAGTGACAGCAAATGAATATATTTGCTACCAACTCGTCACTTCAAATGTATTGGACATCTACTAGTAATAAACTTAACACAGAAGTCCCAACTGGTTGTCGGGACTAGCCAGGAGATGGGTAGGGGGGTAATCAACAAACAAAAGTTGTCTTGTTTGCATAGATGCAGACAATAGGACAAAATGTTCTCTCATCTACTGAGGCCCTTGTTCTCAGGGTTTCAATTAGGGCCTACTGATTTCCCCCGGGGCCCCCCCATGCTCGCCCAGAGATGCCTCATTAACGGCGGGAACACACAACGCTGTGTGTTGGCCTAGCCATTAACAAACACGCACACACCAAAGAAAGAGGGAGCAGTTTGCTTACCCCTGACTTCTCATCAAAGATCTTGATCCCTCCAAAGGAAACAGTCAGGAAGACTTTCTGCTTGTGTTCTCCTTTGGACCGTGCCGCTGCAGCGATACCCTGAAGGCATAACATTGACAAATACAACAAAATGTGTTTAAAGAGAAGCACAACACACTTGACATACACTCGACATCAATTAGGGGCTGAGGCTAGAGTTTGACCTAAAAATGATCGGGGATGCAAGAAAACACGAACGGTAGTGTTTTGGTGTCTTCATAATGTACCGACTAAGCATTAAGTGCATTTCCACAGTTAAAAAAAACAATGAAACATTGGAAATCGCAGCTCAGCATTAAAAGGGTATTTTGAGAAATAAAATACTGAAGCAAGCAGTTTTTTTAAAGTAAATATATTTGTCCTGAGACCATGCTTGGGGAAAAAATTCACATTGGCTGCGCTCACAAGTCACTTTTTGTGTTTAAAGATTATTTTCTCTCATATAGTTTGAAGAAATTTCTGATTTGTGTATATATATTCTTTGAATAATCATCCTTCAAATTGAGGTCACATATTATTTGTTGTCTTTTCATTTAGTGCTAGACTGAGTTACTTACATTACTTAGTTGTTTAGTGTTTTGACAAATAGGATATTTTCTACCCCAAAATCCAAGGAACATTTGCCAAGAGAAAATACATGTACATATTTTGATTAGTTCTGTGGAAGTTGATTCAAACTAATGCTCAGAGATCTACTTATGTACTATACTATGTCTGAACGTTTGTTTGGCATCAAAAAAATAAAGAAAATCCCACAAGGGAAAACGAATACACGCAAAACTTGATTTGAATAATGTCATTGCCGTTTCCTGTTGTTTTTAGAAACAAAGAGGGAGACAAACACAATTAAAATCAGGAATCTTTCTTCTTTTTTCCTCAACTCCATGCCAGCCATATTTGCAATTCAGATAGTAAAAATAAAAGTTCACAAACTGAGTTGTCCAGCGAATCAAAGGAGGAAAAATCAATAGCCAGTGATAAAACAATCCAGGACAGGCGCGGGCCAAAGTTCATTTGCTACGCTTTGTAAAAACATAACCCCGTCGCGTTGGCCCAGAATGACAGACTGATGATTAATAAACGCCACCGCTGCACCCCCGAGATGTTTACCTGTGCCACATTTGTCTAGCTTGGAGGAAGGAGGAGCGCCTGGCGTGAAAGAGGAGATCAGAGCAAAGCTCTTGATGGATTTACCATAACCGTAAATGAGAAGGAGGGTAGGCGTTTGATCAATCAGCTGTCTTTCCTCTCCTCGGCCCGTTCGCCACCTCGAGCCGGAACCTGCTTTTTCGCCTAATTTAAATCCCTCCTGTAGGACAATAAATGATGACTCGGCCTCCACTGACATGCAACTCTTGAAGATGTTGACGTAAAAACGCTCTTTTAAGATCCTTGTGATGTGAACAGCTGCTGCCTTGATTTAAAATGCTTTTACTGCAAAGGTGGCAAACGTGAGGCCCGGGGGCTAGATATGGCAATATCATTTTCTGCAGTCAGCAAAAGGGAATTATGTTTCCAAAATATATAATACGGTAATACCTTGACCTACGAGTGCCCCGACATACAAGGGATTTGCGATATGAGTAAAATGCCGAGCAAATATTTACCTTGAGATACGGGACAAATATTTCAGATACGAGACAGCCAGGTGGCCTCGATATTCTGCTTATGATTTCTCGCCGGATCTCCCTCGTGCAAAGATCTGTACGAGCAATGGGCGGAGCATTGCATTTTTTCCATGTTTTTTTTTTGCATTAGTCAGTGCAGAATTAAGGGAAACACAATGGGTCCAAATCAAGCCAGTGCAATGAAGGGTAGTACGAAGAAAAGGCGTATGATGACAATCAATATTAAGCCCGAAATAATCGAAAAACATGAGTAGTGTATGCGTGACTGAGCTGGCTCGCCAATACGTATGGCGAAGCAGGAAGTTCGCCTCAAAAGGCACGGTGGGATACATGAACCTCTCTGCCTTGGTTATTGCACAAGAAGGTTTAAATTTAGTGTAACGTAAGATTAAAACTTTTTAAGTGTGTGTGTATCGGAATCTAAGTTCATTTAAGTTAAATTTAATGTTCACCAAGTCTCTCTCTGTCTCTCTCATCCGCGAACTCCGCATTGTATTGAATAATGTCGTATTTTATTATTAAACACCATAACCACTAGTTATTTGTTACTCTGTTAGTAGATGGTGAATTAAAACCAATAAAAATGTTTTTCCATTGTAGTATACTGTTTTTTTGTGTTTTTTTAGAGCGTGGGAACGAATTAAATTGTATTTAGTTAATTTCCATGGGAAACGTTGATTTGTGATACAAGTAAATGGAAATATGAGCTGGAACGCATTAAGCCCATATCTCAAGGTATTACTGTATATAAATATATATATATATATATATATACATTAATATATTTAGATATCATTTTGTGTTTCCCCCCCATTTCACAGTGCCATTGAGCAAGCTACTAATACCCGTGTTGCGTTTAATGCTGCGTAATCATCTTCCTTACTCACCTCACATCCGAATTATTCTCACGCGCGGGTTTTGTTTTTCCGGCTAACTAGCCCATCCGTCTTCCTCTGCCTGTAATTGTTCCTGTCCTTGCAAATGAGACTTTAACCCCGCAAGCCCCTCTTTCATCCATACAGCTAACTTGTCTATTGATGTTCTTTTTTTCAAGAACCCTTAAAAACTAAAATGATTTTAAAAAATGGGGTGGGGGTATTGCCACTCTTATTTTAACATTCACAATGCCACAACCGAAACAAATGTCTGTTACAGCCCTTTTTACAATTCTAACATGCTGCGAAAGTGCTGTAACAGTTTGACTCTTTCAGTAGGTGAGTGAATAAAGACACTACAAAAGAAAATAAAGGTTTTTTTCTCTAACAAAATGCCTGAGCTCCTTTTGTAATTTTGGATTGACCTAACAGCAACATAAAAGCACAACTCATTGGTCTTTAATTAAGTGATAAATAAATAAATGCCTTTTCCCAGTCCATTTTCCACTCACTGCTGGAAGAAATAATGATAAATGATGAATACATTATTATTGAATTGATATACTAAACATAAGGCAATACCAGGGGTATTAAAAATATTTTGTCAGTGAGGGAATCATTTAGACATTGTTGACCTCAATATTGCCCAAATCCTCTTGTTTTTGGATCCAGATAATAGCCAAGATTATTTGTTTTTTTCCTTTGTTTAAAAAAAAAACTTTCTTTTCTTCCTTCTTTGTGATTGATTATTTAAATGTTATGAGTTTTTGAGGGACTATTACAGCAATTTGATTAATAATAGAAAGACCAAAAGCTAAATATAATTTCTGAAGTCTTCCTAAATGATTTACTTCCACAAGTGACACAAAAATACATGATGTCCCCGATCACCTCTTCAGACCGCAAGTCCTTACCTTGAGCTTCATCATGGAGTCCTGACAGAGTTTGTCTCCACGGGCCGCCGTGACCTCGTCCAGCCCGATGAGCTTAGCCTTGTAGCGGACGCCGTCGCCCTTAAAGCGCCTGATGAGAGTCGCTTCGCTGCGATCCTGCCCTGCAACCACACAAACACAGGCAGACACTTTTAAGCCTGATGTTCAAGGTCTTCCATCATCTTTTACTTTGGGGATAATCAATCACACAGGGGAGAATAGACCATCACCGATCTCAGCGAAAAAAAAGAAAAGAAATGTTAGCCATAAAATGTGCTATCATATGAATGACACCAATCAATACGGTCACATTTCTGGACGTATTTTTTTCTTCTTCTTATCTTCCCAATTGTGTAAAATGTCAGCATTAGTGTTGTTGGCAAAAGTGTTCCTATGATGACCTGGCTCTTTGCTTTATGTGTGTTTGTTTGCTGTCCTCAATACATAACATTTTTTATATTATTTTTAATTATCAGAATATACAGTCTTTCGAGTGACCATGGAAATTCAAGTCACGCAATTTCACTTGAACTTTCAAGCTTTGGTTAAACAAACAAAAAACAATTAAACTACAATGTTGTTCGTTTAAGGCTATAGTTAAAACAGTTATATCAACAGATGTCTATTTACTATTGTTACTTTAATGTATGATTGTTCTTGGTTTCTTATAAAATGAAAAGAAATGCCCTTAAGTACTATGAACTCAGCATTTTAAGTGAACTGGACTTGAGTTTCCTCTGAAATACTCCTCTGAAAATAGCAAATGATTTTCAAATGACAGTAGAAAATATTTTCGACATCCAAAAAGTACAAAGAAAGGCTTAACAAAGAAATTAGATTGTAATTAGTCTTTTCTAGTATTCGGTCAATAAGCTAGAGGATCATCGCTGATAGATGATCATCATTTCAGGTTGTGATGTCACAACCAGAATTGCTGAAAAAGTGGGCGAAAAAATTAATGTTCAGTGGCCACTCCCAGTTTAAACGGATTGGACGTTTAGTGCCATCAACAGCAGGCATCTAGTTAAATTAGTAGTTGTCATTGTTGTTTATAGAAACTCAGAAATACTTAAATGAGCACTCAATACATTCCTTAATGTGCTGCACTGTATATAATGTGATGCTTACAAGCTTCCGTGTGGTAAACGATATACTTCTCAGCGTAATAGTTTTTTTTCTTGGCCCGTGGCGTTAAGTAATACATTAAGACTGCACTGACAGGAGGGAAACCTGTTTAATGTTTTTAATCTCCATTCCATTCCAGTAAACGTTCTAAATCAGCAGGTAGCCCCACCGAGTGCCTCCGCAATGTAATGATAATGCGCCGTCGCTCTTATAATGCATCGATGCATTAGCTCCGTGACCCTCAAAAGGTCGTATTGCGGTGGAGGCCATGAAGAGGTCCCTCTCCTACTCTTTATCACCAAGGCATTGCATTGTTGCCAGTGTTGCCAAGCAACAAATGTGTACCTGGTGGTAACTTTTTTGGATTTAAGGCTTTTTTTCTACAAAGATTGATGCGGCTATTGGCACGCTGTGATTCATCAAGTGAAAAATTGAAGCTGTTATTCAGTGAAAAGTCAGTCTGAAGTCTGAAGGTTGTTTAGCATGGTTTCTTCGTGGCAGTCCTTCCTTCATTGTATCGTTTATCCTCACAATGGTCGAGGGGGGTGCTGGAGTCTATCCCAGCCAACTACAGGCTTTAGGCAGGGGGACACCCTGATTTGCTTGCAAACTAATAACAGGGCAAAAAGAGACAGACAACCATTCACGCCCACACTCATAACTAAGGGCAAATTACAATGTCCAAATAGCCCACCAGCATGTTTTTGGGATGAAGGAGGAAATCGGGTTTGAAAGCATCTTCCAGTTTTTATTTGGTACTAATTGACCACGGCAAACTGGGACTATGATTGTTTTAATTACATGGTAAAGATAAAAATGCTTGCATGATGAGCATTGCATTTCATTACTATATAGCAATATTTGTGCCAAAAGTGTTGGTATGGGAGCTATTGTATATAAAAAAGGCTGAAATAGATGAAGCCCAGAACTTGCACTGAAACCACTTGTCACTCAAGTCACTGTTTTGACTTTATTGTATATTGGCATTTTTTTTACTGCTCTGAACCCATTCTGTATCTTTTGATTTATTTGGTTGAGCACAAATATAGTAATTAGAGTTCAATAAATGTTTATCGTTCTATTGGTGTCAGCATATCTATTATGGGTTAGTATCATACAATAGGCAATTTGAGATGAAATTGGAGGACTTGCAAATCCCTATCCATCGCTGTCATTGTTGCTATACTTGGCAAAGCGCAGAAGTCAAAAAGAGTTGCATTGTCGTTCGTGTCAGTATGTGTGTCAAGAGAGGAAAACCATTCTAATCTGCTATTATTAAATGTGGGACTGCTGCGACCCTGCTGAGCGTCAAAGACATTTAATGAAATAATCTTTGGTTTCATCCACCTCCTCCACACACACACACACACACGGGTCACGTCTTTGCCATCAAAGAAACACAATGGCGTGCACAAAGCGAACACTGAGGGAATCTGCCAACGTGCCAGTCAGACATGCCGCTTGACGGGACGTGGGGGCAGATGAAGAGGAGGATGGATGGTGACGGATGGTTGAATGCGCAAGGCCTCCCTGGATAAATGTCAGTCAGGATTAGAGCGTTATGACAGGCAGAAGCCTCTTGTAGACACACACACACACATGATCGATGGCAGGTACAGTACAGTCAGACCCATCAGGAAAGCCCCCGGCATCGCCCTCGGCTTCCGTAACCTTCTGCCCCTCAATGGCACTCCATCACGTTCATCTAGATGGCTTCTTTATCAATGTTCTTACACACTCGCCGAATTGCATTTCTCCCGTCATGAAACAAGGTCACACCTGGCCCTCCCTGAGTGTTAACCTTTGTCCTTGTTGCCAAGGTTTAGCCATCAGTTCTTTGCTTAAGAAGGGCCGGAGTCCACTTGTCAAAGCATGTCTTGTGTTTGAGATGTGGACTGGCGGAATGTGATCAGGTATTCTTGTTAACTTTAGCAGTGCAAAAGAAATGATCATCCAGTTCATAAATGGAAGCAAAGTGTGAGCTCAATAATGCTTAATGGTCTTGCTCGTTACATTTATTAGACATGAGAGACACAAGGCCCAGCCGACTGAGACTACCTGTTAACAATCAGCGAGAGCCACCGAGTGTCGTCCGAGAATCTGAGATTTGCGGTGATCTTGTGTCCGGAAATCTATGCTGTTGGTGCTCTTCAGCAGTATGGCATCGTTTCTGGCAGCTGGCGATTCGAATTCTGGCGCTCCAGATGTAACTGCAGCTGTGACGCGTCACGGGTAAAACACTCGACGGACTGGAAACTAATCCTTCTCTGATGCCGTTTGCGCTTCTGTGTGTTAGTTGAACTCGCCAAAGACAAAGCTGGCTGAAAGCCCCGGAAAGAAAAAGCCGGTCCCAGGCCGGCAAGATTGATTCAGCGTATAAAAGCTGGCACTTGACTGACGAGACGTGTATGCAAATGTGCCACAGCAAGTGTAAAATGCGATGATAAAGTGAGACTCATCGAGTAAACAAATTGCTTCGCACATTTGCTGATGCGAGCGTTTTTTCTTTATGGGCTTGGCGCGTGTTGGCTTTTGTGTTAACGAAGACGAGTTTCACTGCAGTTTTTGCCACTCAGTGTTTAAGTGTTGCAATCTAAAACTGAAGAGAGACAAGACGGGCCATTCCTTCAAATTTTGCTTTCAGAGACTTGTCCATTAAGCAAGAACATTTGCTTTTGTTTTGTATTCGCTGATACTTCATGATCTCTTTTGTCTCGCAACCTTGGCCACCTGCTGCAATGACCCGGACCCCATGAGTCCAGACCTGAGTCTGTCTGCAGGAGGATGAGCGAGCACAGACAAATGTGCCCTGAGGCGACAGCTCCCCGGTTTGTGGCCCTGGATCAGACACATCTGATGTCAAGGTCAGTTTTGAAGGAATGGAGAGATAGAACTTTTAACTTATAGAGACAGTTTGTTCCTGAGAGGAGGCTTGGGTTGTTTCTTGTCACGTGTGGCGGTAGGATGCCATTCTTTTGAGTTGAAATTCAAATCTCCTGCGTCCATTTCCGAAAGAAAGCAAGAGCTATTTTCGCATATAAGGACCCTGTCCTTTGGAAGTTCCATTTCAAGGCCTTTGAGGATGTCAGAAAAACAACTCAAATGCTGTCTTAGATGCTAAATTCAAATATGGCATTTTTACTTTCCTTTGTGGCCTGTCCTGAATAAAATCATCCCGTGTTTATATCATTTGTGCTCCCCTTGGATCGTTTTATGATTATGTTACCACCATTTATGGGTTTTTGACAGATGTGGTGAGACTGGGTTTTTCAAGATACTCGGTCAATTTCTCGGCAAAAATCTGAATTCATGAGCACTACTTACAGTACATTGTAAAATAAATGTTAAAATCACAGTATAATACTAGCAGCCATTGTTACAAGAATGTTAAATACGGCAAAACCAAAATATACTTAAAACACTATTGAGTTTGACTGCATATTTCAGGTAAGAAATAAATTACTAGCACATTTGATCTATAATACACTAACTATTATGATTTATGGAGTCGTGTAGTACCACAGAATGACAGACAAAGTAACATCTTAAATCCATCCAATTTTTCGACTGCCGTAAGAGTGAATAGCGAGCTGAAATTGGTTTCAACCCAATGGCTTTGCGCAGAGATGTAAGCACATTCTTCCAACAGTTCTCTTTTCTCATGTTGATTGAGGATACTGCACTGTTTTTTGTCACCATTTGTCAGCACCACAGACTAGAAGAGAGGCCTCGTCTTAGACAAGTCCGCCAGAGGCTTCTTTTTTTCCCCTCCTTTCATTGTTGTGTTATGTAGCCACAAACTTGCGTAGAGCTATTTTTAGAAGGTACTAATTGTTGTTTCTCAACAAGGAATTTGAGGAAGCACCTCAAGCATCTCGTGGAGTCAAAGAAGCAGACGGCTCATCCCGTTGCTGCTTAGAGGATGTACTTATTCTAGTATTCAAAGCACAACAAGACGGGGTGCGCAGTCTGTTCCAGGCTACAACATGAAACAGAATCTGTTGCGTGTACATCAGCTTTTTGATTAGCGCTAATGAAAGCACGCAGATGGTAGTGGATTGTCGGGGTATTTTTGGGGGGCGGGTAATCACTAGAAACTCAAACGCTGCAACGTGTCTGTCAATATCAACAAACTGCAAGATGATCTAATGAGATATGAAAGACAAGGAGCATTTTGGAAGGGAATTTGCCATGTCAACCTGTGGAATCCGGATTATACCAGGCTTACATTTTGTTTGACGCAACAGTGTGTGAATAACCTTGTCTACCGTGTTCAAATCAAAGAGGATTTAACAGTGATAGAAGGATCTGAACTTGTTGAAAGCGTTTGTCAATCAATGACAAACTGCGCTATTTGAAAAACATTGATAGATAACTTAATAGTACTACCTTTTTTTCATTTTTCAAAAGGCCAAGTCATTTTTTTTTTTTCGGGGGGCAATACTATCAGCACCTTTTCTATGATTTAGAGAAGCACTATGAAATGCTTCCATTTTGGCAAAGTGCAATGTCAATAGTTTTTAGGGAAAAGGCTAAACATCACCTATATGTGAGAAATTTGATATTTCTTCCCCTGAAAGACATGTATACAATCACATACATGCATTGCACAGATCTAACAGGAATAAGAAATGATCTATTACTACTATTACAAATAGAGGAAAATATAAAATTATACAAATATTTTGATTTGGAAGCGAATTCTTCTTGGGAGTGAATTTTGAAGTGAAAGTGATTGATTGATGCCAGATCTCCTAGTCCAAATGGAAAGGGCATCTATCACCATCATTGGCAGTAAAATATGTCAAACAAAAAATGGCGGCCATCCCGATTCAAATACCGTAGATCCGTTGTCTATCACTGTCAAAGGCAGTGGATGAGTTATTAGGAGCTCCTCATCCTCATCACTACTAAATATTTAAGAAAGTAGTTGTTGGATTTAGATAATAAGGGAGAAATTTTTATTTGAAAAATAAGCATCTTAAGATTGTTTGGAACCAGTCTTTGATACTTAAAAATAAAACATGGCCTGGGGCACAATAATGGCTGTTTGTGTTGATGCACGTGTGCATTTACGATTTTTTGCAATGTTTGTGTGCACACCTGCGCGCTGTCCGCCTTCTGACAAGGTGTCACAGCATGCTTTATTAAAAAAAGAAAAAAAAACAGCACTCTCATCCTGTCATGCAACACTGAATCCACTCCCCTAAGGGCCTGCACCACGGGCCACTTGTGCACCATGACAATCATTACAAGAGGAATTCTCCTTCGTGTGTGTGTGCATATGTGTTACTAGCAAAGCTTTCAGTAAGAGCATCAGGTAGCCCTTCAAAAAACAGCAGTTGTCTCTTCATGCCAAGAACAAAGTGTCTCCTCTCACCACTTGAAGTTGTGGTCCCGCTCCTTTTATTTCTTCTGACGATTTCTAACGAAGCCGCTCCTCGGTCGGGATGCCGGAATAGCAAGAAAACGCAAAGAAAGATGGAGGAACATCACAAAAGGATGCCACCTGCTCGTGTGTGTCAACCTCAGTTGGGGGGACGTGGTCTTTCATCACTTCCATTAAGAAAAGTCTCACTCAATCACATATTTAAACTAGAAACATGATTCTGTGTTCTCGTGTTCATGAAGTTGCACTCTTCCCTGTCCTTGTCTGGGTTTTCTAGGGGTGCGTCAGTTTTCTCCCACATTCCAACAAGAGTTAACTTACGCATTTGGTGCCATTGAAACAGAATGGACATCTCCCCGATTCAATGGCGACTATTGAGTTAATTGTATACTAAATTATACGGTTTAGTTGTTTGTAAATATGGGTTCCTTCCTGCGCTTCAATAGCATTGCTTGCACAGGCTTCCTGGTCATACTCCAATCTTTCCTGTCCTCCCTCTTCCTATTCCATTGGCCTATGTATCCTTTCCACACAGGTTGTCACCTCGGTTTAGTCTGGTAGCATATTTTGTATATTATATCATGTTTTATATCCTATATCCCATTTCCACTGGGAAGGATGGCATTGAGTGATCAGGTTTGATCAATGAGCAAAGCAATAGAGGTCCAATTCAATTCGACTGGTGGGCTGGCATTGATCTTTGCTGCCGGGTCAATATCACCCCAAAAATGAAGGTCCTTTCAGTACTCAGCAAGGCGAGCAAGTTGTCCTCAATTGCATGTGTTCTTGTGACTCGGATGTTTTCTCCTTCATTGCAAATTATGAGCAGGGTACCAACTGTTGCTATGGAGACCGTAGTTAGTAATGCGGCGAAGGAGGTGAACACACTGACACAATTGCGGTCTGCACAAAAGTGAGCACACACAACACTAAGACACTACATTAGTCACACATATACAAAGGTCCGCTGGTTAAATAAAAGGCTTTTACTGTTCTATATCGTTTTGTGTGCGATGTTTTTGACCCTGAATGTCCTAGGAACTGAATTTGTTATTACAAATAGTGGGCGAGTGAGGCCTTTTGGGAATATGATTAAAGTTGGTTTCTATCATCACCATTAATGAACACTGTCAAACTATACCATTCTTAAAAAGTTGAAATATTTAAAAAAAATCAATTTTCCCATGCGTCTTTATTAGATTTTTTAAATAAATTTTCCAGCAATGTTCCCTCGCTCTTTCATGGTTCGAGTTTCGTATCTTTAGTGCAACACGGATTTTCTCTATTAATAGTTAATTCAAACGCTTCATTAAAACTTACAGTACCAGTATGCCTCAGAGAGTACCACTAGGATGTTTGGAAGTGTAATGTACAGTGTACAGTACGTCAAAAACATTTGATAAAACTTGTAAACACAACTCTACAAAACATGTACTGATAGGCCTCAGACAATATTGGTAAAATATGTTAGAAAGGATAATTTACAGTGTACAGTACATGAATTACATTTGATAGGAGTGCATGTGTTGTTGTTTTTTGCTCTGGGTATTGCGGTTTCCTCCCCCATCACAAAAACATGCATGCTCGGCTGGTTTAACACGCTAAATTGTCCCTAGGTATGATCGTGAGGGTGAATGGTTGTTCATCTGTGTCCTCAGAAGACTTTTTTTCAATCCACTTGTATCCACATCTGTTTAGCAATGACAACCCCATCTGCAATTCAGTTCTATCTTGGGTTTGATTGGCAGAGACAAATCTGATTAGTGCTCATGGAGGACACACATTAAAAATACTGTTGTCCAAGAATTCCCTGGGGAAAAATATTACGCTCAATAGCTCCGGTAATCACTCCAGATAGAGTGTATACGTGCACAACATCGCACCAAAACCAATAATGTGTGGGCCAATCATACATTAGAGAAAAATGTTTTTTTCTTTGCCTGTGTGCTCTTAGCGGCGCATTTGTGTCCTTGTTATCCTTTTTGCATCATAAAATAAAGGCAGAAGAGGTTGTCTACATGTCATGCTTGGATAATGCAATTACACCACACTATTACGAATTACTGTCATGTTTTTTTTAGTTTTTAAGCCCACAGTTATTCAGCATCATGCATTTGTTTTGTTTTGACTCGACTACAGCAATTTGTTGCTATATGGTCTTTCCTGTCTGGCTTACAATTAGTAATAAACGTCACAGTGAATTTTGTGACAAAGATGAAAAAGTTTTACTAGGAGTATTACTCCTATACTGCTAGGCGTTCTATTTTACGTTAAGATCTCAAGGTTTTCCCACTTGTAAAATAAGACAAGGCCAAGCGCTAGACGACTTGATGGCACTGCATGTTCCTTTCTAAAATGTATGTTCAGCGCTCGTGTGTCATCTGGTTAAAAATTTTAGCAGGTTCCAGTATTCTTTGTTTGGGCACCAGAACTACAGAATGGCTTGAGAATGGCTACCCGGGTAGAAATTGACTTTAAAACATATTTTTATGAACTGGCATTTAACTAAACTTCCATCTCAGCCTCTTTTATTACCACCTTTTTTATTGCCACTGGGAGAGGGGTTCGATGACATTATTTTGCTTTCTCAAAATAGTTTTTTTAAATATATTAATACTGGCATCTATCGTGGGCTGGTCATCTTTTTGTATGTCTTACGTGCTCCAATTGTTTTTTTCGTTTGTATTTGCCCAATAGAAGATGATTGCATTAATTACTTTTTATTAAAGATTTTTAATTCTAATATATATATTTAATAAATTATATCTTTAACATTATTGTGTCAATTGCTTTTCAACTGCAGTTTAGTATATGGATTTTTGGGGGGATCTTTTGACTATTTAGGGCTATAAATATTAACTTGGACTGAAGACAGAGTAAATCCCAAAAATAACATTTAATTCAGAAATCCAATTATCCCCTCACACTAGTTCCACTCATCATCATGAATCCAGTTGCATGTGTAGTTATGTAGTGTCATTAATCGACAAATTGCAGTCTCTAGCCACCTCGTCCAAACATATAATGACAAAAAATCTGGTGTAACAGAATGCCAAAAAAGCCTCAAGGCTTCATGAGTTAAATTTGAGAGGATGTTGTCCATCTTAGTTTCAAGAAGCCCATTCTCATACTGTCACATGCAAACGCCATAACCACATGCCAAGATGCACAATTGGTTAGCAAAAAGACTTGAAGACCAAGTGTTTCTTAAATCCTAGGCAACTTTGAGCGTGAGTTGCACAATCTCCGCGGATTTACCGAAGATTAAGCGGTTTCGAGAAGCGCTTGACCACTGCTAATAAAAACGACCTGTCAGCCGTCGTGCCGAGAAAAGACAGAAAAGTCTTGGCTCCTTCAAATCGACAAACGTTGTGGGTTATCATTTCCTCTGTCATGTTAATTGAATGGATGGGGGGTTCAAGGCAATGCGAGGCACCACAGAAAGCAAAAGATCAAAAGTCGCAAAGGAAGTGACACAGGGCGCATTGGCTGCGATGTCGCTTCGTTGTCATTCTGAGCAACGCTGGCAGACAAAAGGCGGGAGATTAAACAGCCCTGCCTCACATTAGTCTGTGCTCGTCGCGCATCCTCCCGCAAGGTCGTTTAGGAGTCAGGAGGAGGAGGAAGAGGACGTCGGCGGAGTGAGGAACTATCCTGCTGGGATCCTCCTACTTAATGATGATCAGCCAAGGGCCCGTTTTCATTTAAAGGACGCCGAGAGCGCTATCCAAATAGAGGTGTGACACACCTACGCCGGCGTGGCTGATTTTGTACGTACAAAAGCAACATCAGCAAACTTTACTATTCTCTATTGTGTGCTGAATGGTTGCATTGGACTTTCATCACGCTGCGGCGTCAGTGCATACGCGAGCGAGTGTTGAAGTGCGCGTGCGTGCGAGAAGGAATGACCCAGATGAAGCGAGCGATGAGTTCCCACTGCAAATCTGCAGTCTGTCGACAAGTGAGAGATAATCTTTTTCATGTTCATGATAAGATGGGCTAATATATAGCCAATCTTGATCAGCTCAGTTTTTGTATTGTCTTGTTTTGATTCTAAACTATATTTTATTTAATTATGTATTTCATACTTACTCAATTTTTACCCAGTCTATTGGCTACAAAAGTTTTTTGCATGCACCGTTACATTTTCAATTATTTTCTTTTAAATGGGCCAATTAATATATACATACATATATGTATATATGTATGTATATATATATACACACATACATACATAGATATATATACGTATATATACATATATATACATACATATACATACATATATACATATATATACATATATATACATATATACATATATATACACATGCATATATATACATATATATACACATACGTATACATACATATATATACATACATATATATATATACATACATATACATACATGTATTTACATACATATATATACATACATATATATACATACATACATATATATACATACATATATATACACACATATATACATATATATATACACACATATATACATATATATATATACATACATAATATATACATACATAATATATACACATATATATACATATATACATACATATATACATACACATACATATATATATATAAACATATACATACATATTTACACATATATACACATATACACACATATATATATAATTTATTTAAAAATTCCTTTGTTAAAAGGGTATTGTAATTTACATTTTAAACTCTTTCTGATGTATTTTATCTGCTTGATTTTATCATTTATCATTTCAACGGTGATTAAAAATACACCAATTTTCTTTATATTTCTGCATCCTAAATCAGCTATTATTTTCTCTCTATTTATATTCATCTCTCTAAAAGTACCCCTCAACAATCCACCTCTATTTCTCCCTCTTGCACATCGCTTCATTTATCATGTTATTCATTTCACATTTTCCATGGATATTTCCTACAAGGACTTAATAAATGATATGAAAAGCCCCCCACTGACACAAGGTTGAAGGTTGCATGCATGTGTGTTTGTTTTGTGTGTGTTTGAGAAAGCTAAAAGGCAAAGAGGAGATGTTAAAGCACCCCAAAGTCTCAATGCTGAAGGCAAACCATTAATCTTACCTCTCATATGCACTTCTGGGCTTCAATCCCAGTCTAGTGTGCTTGTGTAGCCTATGTGTGAATGCCCGAGATTGCGTCTTCATCTCACCCAAATATAGAAACAAGTGCAAATGATGAACATGATTTCCATTGTGGCAAAACAGAGGTGATTCTTAACAGGACATAAGGGGCTTCCACCTGCACACGCACATCTGGCAGCTGCAGGTGTGTGTGAGGGATTTTTTTTGTTATTGCTGTGTGTGTGTGTGTGTTGGCCGTAGCCGTGGCCAGCTTTTATTGTGCTACATCAGTCACATACTTATTGGGAGATGGCTACATGGCGCTCCCAGTCAGCCAGGTGGCACAGAGCAGCTGGGCTGATGGGCTCCCTGCCCGGCCCACCTTGGCCCCTGACATCTCGCACACACAGACACACCGGCTCAGGATGTAAGTCTGGCGCACTATTTATGGGATTTCTTTCAGGAAATTTTAAGAGTAGGTATTTCTATTCCTAGCTTTTTTTTAAATGATGTAATTTTTTTTAGCTTTTAACAAAAAATATTTTCTTTTTTTCAGTCTTTGTTTTTGAACTGGGAATGCTGTGATCATTTTTAACAGCCATTGACGATGCTGGACATCCCAAATATTTCACTGGCAGGGCTAATAGCAATCAAATGATGTCCAATTGGATTGGACTTCCAATGCTGTCAACCCATTTGCTTCTGTGATTCACTCAAATCACGCGGTCGTCATTCATTCACCGGGAAATAAAATGACAAAACATAAAAATGAATTGATATGAAAACTAATTGCAATGTTAACTCATTGGCATTAATTCTTCGCATGATGCATAAATCATTTAAGAGATTTAACAGCAAAGCAACTCTCAAACATAACGTAAATTCACTTCTCTGACACTGCAAAACATTTTTGATGTTGAAAACCATGGCGATTTCTTTTCATAGTCAGAATGTTTTAAGACAGTTTGCCCAGATGTAGCAAAGCAGCCCCAGAATAAAACGAGGTCAAACAATGTTAGAAAGAATTCCTGACGTGAAACATGACAAAGCACATAAGTAGATGTGGAATTTTGACAGAACAAATCAAAATCGTTCTTGCCTTGGTGGGGTTCTAAAGCGTATTATTTGTCGTACCTTTCCTCCTGGAGTCCCGCCTGAGGCTTCCGGGCCGCACCGCCGGCTGCAGCTCCGTCTCCGCCGACATTTTTCAGGCTCCAAAGCAGGCTCGGCTGAGCTGTCGGGTACTTGTGTGGGCGCCGGGTGTGCGTTCGTGGCGTGGCGGCGCCGGGTGTGTGTGTCCGGGCACACGGGCTCATGGGAGGGAGGGTGGCGGGGCTTCAGCCCTGACGCGACATCCGGCGCACACCCACGCCGAGCTGCGAAGACAAAACAAGACACTTGAGATACAGCACGAGATTGCAAAAGTAGCAGACACAATTTGACATTTGGCATATACATTCAGCCACCGCGTTGCCCTCAAGGCCAAAATTTGGCCCATTCTTGATTTTAGGGTGAGCGTGTTTTGACTGCTGTCAGGCGTGACAATGAGCCGCTCGACTGGGCCTTGAGTGCACGTTGCCCGTGGAAACGGAGTGGAGAGACCTGCTCGACACTTCCTGTCAATGGGGCGTCTCTGCATGGGTACTGCTTTAAAAAACAGTCTTGAAATGCTAAGTTGATGAGTTCAAAACAAAACCATGACAATGTTTTGAACCATCAGGAGTTTTTTTGGGAGACCAATTTGAGGTGTCTGGGCTCTTACCTTTGTTAGACACTGTAATTGAATGTTATAATGCCATCAAAGGCTTGATATCTCATTTCAACTCAGTTTTCATCTTTTTCAGTGCAAATGAAGATAGTACACATCTAACCGTGTGACTTTTTAAAATCTTTTTGCAGTGAATTTAAATGAGTTGTTTGTTAGTGGACGTCCAATCCAATCGAACTAGTAGGGTTAACAGCCACAGACCCAATCCAAATGGATTGTACGTTTAGCGTAGTCAATAGCAGCCAAAGACTTAAGTAACAC
Source organism: Stigmatopora argus (assembly GCF_051989625.1). Taxonomy (NCBI): domain Eukaryota; kingdom Metazoa; phylum Chordata; class Actinopteri; order Syngnathiformes; family Syngnathidae; genus Stigmatopora; species Stigmatopora argus. Next base: position 9,104,719 of record NC_135394.1, read on the forward strand.
AATGGGGGGGGGCTTGTTCTTGTCAGAGTTGTTTTAATGAGTGGTACTTGAGACAAAAGATTAATACGTTCTGTCACCACAATAATAGCACAAATGATTCTACCATAATGATATGAATGGAAACTGTTAGTCTGTTCAAGGTTCCTAAATAAAACCCTGAAAAAATGTTGGTAATAAGAGAAATAACAGTTGATATATTGTTATATTGTCCATCTGCAATGGTAAATCATTTTTTCAAATCACTAAACTCAATGAATTTACACTATCCAGGTGAATTATCTTGCTAAAATAAAACTATGCACATTAATCAAGATTGTTGCCTTAACCTATGATTCACTGCAACCCCATTCACTAAAAATGGATATGATATTCCATTAATATAACATTAATGGCCACCACTAAGTTAATGTTCATGATGGTGACACCACAAAATCCAACTATTTTATTTTTAAAGTGCAAGTTTGACAATAACAAAATTACATAGTTGGTGCAATGACACAATTTAAGATCAGATTAAAAAAAAATCACTACCCATATAAAACCACTTTGCAGGGCTAGATTTGTCCTGTGGGCCTTGGGTTTGACACCTTTACTTTAGCAGCCGAGGCGTAATCCACAAAACGCCTTCACTGAAGGACGTCAATAGAAATCATACACCTTTCAGATTTGCACTACGAAGGCAAGAAAAGACAAAGCGGTCAAGCGTGGCCAGGTGCCAAAACAAGTGAATGAATCACCGAGCATGGGTGTTCCCCTTAGAATATCCGTCCTGACCTCTCCTTCCCCATCTCCCTTTTTGCTCGAGTGCGGACTTGAACAAAATGGAAAGCAGCGGGCACTTCTTGAAGAAGGGTGGAAGGGGATCTCCCGACCAGCCCCCTCGCCATCCCCAACCCTGTCCACCGTGTTTCTATATGAATAGAAGGCCCTCGCCTGTAAGCCTCGGGCGAGAGCAGATGAATTGAGAGCCTTTTAATTTGCTGCCGACAGAAGAGAACAGAGTCCATTTAATTCCGCCAGACGAGGCCGTGTCGGCAAAACGCTGACAATATTCTTTATCTGGTCAAAACACACTGGAAAAGTGCGAGTCACTCCAATTACAGGCATTATCTGCAGGGCGACTACGGCAAATGGATGGATGAGGGAGGGGGAGAGAGAGAGAAAGAGAGAGAGGAGTTAGGGAGAAGAAAAATGAGTGGGAAGAAAAGTAGAGGGTGAAGAAACAGAGGACGGTAATGAACAAGGGCTAAAAGTGGAGAACTAGTGGGGAAAGGGGGAGCCAAAGAAAGTCAAATCAAGAGAGAAAGGATGGAGCGTAAACCCTCCGTTCACAGTCCTCCCACTCTTTCCTTTTGTGTCTTCTCATTTTGTTCTTCCCCCCCTTCCAGCCCCAGTCTTTAACGCAGCATCTGGATCCCGCATTGATGAAAAGCAGTTCGGTTAATCCTCTACTTGGAGCAGAAAAAAAAATACTCCACTCAGTGTTCAGTGAAGGCACGGTAAGGCTTAAGGACAGCATTTTAAGAAAACTGCCATCGAGGTTTTAAGGGGCTGCTTTCCCAAAAGAAGGCAATGATTGTATGATAAAAGGTCAAATCTACCTTCACGTCCAAGTAAAAATGTTTACATTTGCCTATACGAGATGGTAGTCAAGCACTCTTTCGTCTAAATGAAGCGAGTCAACAAACTTCAACATAGTTACAAGCAGGGTTGGACAATTTGAATGTGCGGGATCAAAGATATGAAAACTCTTTAAATAAATCATTATCAGTGCTCGGCCTTGGCATATTCAATTGGCAACTGACTAGTTTGGGAGATTTTGAATATTCCTTCAAAATGAGTCCAATTTTAAGGGTTTTCTGGTGGTTTATTACACTCCAGGTGAGGTTAACTGTAAAGCTAGTATACATACACAATACACAAAGACAATCATTGAACATTAAAATACAAAAGGACATTTCAAACACCCACTGACTTAATGCTACGGTGGACGGCATTGTATAAAAACTACCCCAAAATATTGAGATCGGACGATATGGGGGAAAAAATTGTGATGTCGGGCTCTAGTGCAATGTACCAATAAATCACCAAATCAAAACAGCAAATACTATTTACACTGCTTTACAGATGATAGGGAAGATTACTTAAAAAAATAAAAACACTCACCAATGAATTTAAACAGACATGATCAAACAAACTCCCACCCAATTCAGTCACTACCTTCCAACTTCATTAAACTACACTTTAGAGAGGCAAGAGCATATTCCATTTTGGAGAGGATTAGCATGAAGCAGCAGATAGAATAATTCCTTTTCATCACGTTGACCTTTTTTTTTTAAAACAAAAACCTCTAGTTTTTGGACGTAAACAAACCAGCAGTGGAGAAAGCTTGAGGTTCCTTGTGAATGTTCAATTACTATATTCAAATAAAGAGTTCAGACCCCAATGCAACCAGTCCAGCACATTGCAAACATAACAGCTGCTAGTCCGCCTCTAAAAAGTGGTAAAACTGTGCCATGGAGCCGTGATCAAGATGTCTCCTTGGCTCCAGACTTGTGATTGTTTCTCTAGAGGAGGGCAGTTGAAGACGACGCTCATTTGGGATGGATGCTACAACTCTGCTCCAGTCCTGGCTGATACTATCTTCAACCCCTCCCTAACGCCCTCGAGCTTTACAAACCCAAACAACAGGACTGCTATCTAAAGACATCAGCAGTCGGCTAAAAAAATAAAAGCACCGATGCAAGATACTATAATTCTTGGGAATCTGCCGGGTTGTCCGTATTCGAAAACTGAAAAGAAATGTTGTCAAACTGTCCTAAAAAAGAAAACAAAATCAGAAACAAAGATATAACGGGGGTGAATCGTATTGCCATTGTACTGAATCAGAGTGAATTTAATTGTAGTTTGGATATAACGTGATTGAATAGTATTTGCCTCAGCATTAGATGTTTGCAACACTAACCACTAGCGCTGCTGTGGTGCTTTGACCTGGAAGCGGAGTAGCGGGCATCTGAGCTAAAAGTAACGCCGGAGTCGGATGTGAACTTGACTCCTAACGTCTGGATTTAGCCCATCAAGTCTGGCGGGCAGACCTCGGTGAGCCATAAATTGGACGTCCATAAATGGGATGTTGCCAACAGGCTGCCCATGCCAGGATCTGTGTATTAGTGTGTGCGCGTATGTGTGTGTGTGTCGCTCAGCGGCCAGAATGTTGCCAACTGGAGCCGAGTGCCCAGAAATCAATAAAGTCTGCCAGGCGGACAGAAAGGGAGAAACAGAGCTGGGATGTACTTGGACATGACCACTGTTCCCTCTAAGCTGCGCGCGTGCGCAATTGCGCACTACTCTCGTCTTCTCTGCGCAGCAGCAATCCTATGGCGCGCAGCAAAAAAAAAACGGTTTTTTTTTTTTTTTTTTTTTTTTTTTTTTTTTTTTTTACCCCTTTTTTCATGATGGCGCCGTTTAAGCGGCAGCCAGTGGCAGTAGCTCTGTCCACTTATGTTTTTCGTGTTTTACAGCATGTTTTACATGAAAAATTAGAGGGAACATTGACATGCACCTGCTTGTGGCAGGTGTGATACTGGTGTGCCCATAGCGAGCAATGATGATGTCGTGACCGGATGATTCGCCTAAAGACGTTTCGCCGACGGACGTTTGACAGACGGACAGGTCTCCGAATGAACGTTTGTTCAAACAGCGTTTAATGATTAAATACAAATACTAGTATTTGTATTTAATCATTAAACGCTGTTTTCAGCTGGATTTGACCAAATTTGAGAGCATTTTGAGCCGTTTGGCGAATGGACGTATATGGACATTTTTTTGCCTCCATCGCGACATCATCGCGACATTTTACCGAGGAATTCACTTCCCTGGGCTCGGTTCTAATGTCCAAAGAGCTCCAATATTTGTATTTAATCATTAAACGCTGTTTTCGGCTGGATTTGACCGAATTTGAGAGCATTTTGAGCCGTTTGGCGAATGGACGTATATATACGTTTTTTTGCCTCCATCGCGATATCATCACGACATTTTACCGAGGAATTCACTTCCCTGGGCTCGGTTCTAATGTCCAAAGAGCTCCAGTATTTGTATTTAATCATTAAATGCTGTTTTAGGATGGATTTTACCCGATTGCTGTCATTTTACGGCTCGGTTCTGCTACATCTGCCCGCCCAAGTGTGCTTATTCCTGGGCTGCCATTGATGGTAGACTAACATTGATTTTTACTATAATTTGGACAACACCGGCGGCGGGCCGGATTAAAAATCCTAACGGGCCGTATATGGCCCGCGGGCCGAGGTTGAAAAACTTGTACACACACGATCCGGGGGCGGGGCGAGCGCGCGAATCCCGTTTCGGCGAAACCTCCGTTCGGCCGAATGAACGTTCGGCGGAACGTCCATTCGGCGACCTGCCCGTCTGTCAAACGTCCGTCGGCGAAACGTCTTTAGGCGAATCATCCGAGTACCGATGATGTCGCTCACACTGGTACTCAGTGCGCTCAGGGAGGTTGACTTTCTGCTCAGACCAACGAAAAATTAGAGGGAACATTGGACATGACCCAAAATCAGTAAAACATCAGTGAGACAAACCACCGCCTATGACACACACAACCTTTTACTTCATTCTCTCAAGTTTACCAAAAAGTATTGGGGTATTTCCACCCAAAAGATATGGAAATGAAAGTTGAACAGAAGCAGTAAATTTCAACTCAACTGATTTCACAAAAAAGCAGCAGTTAAGGACATGCTGGTGAAAAATTGGAATTCCAAACACCTCAAAGGCTCCTTTCTCCATATAAAAGCATTTTATAATACCACTTTCACTGTCACCATTACGCACTTATGATCAGTTCAACTCCACACCCTTGTAGATAAATATTCCAGGTGTCAGGTAGCAGTGCGTGCTAAAGGTTATACCTGCCGACAATCTATGGGCTGTCAGGTTCCGATCAGAATGTGACCTGCTCAGCATGGATGAGCGCTTTTAAAGAATAGGTGTCACCTCGGTCCATCACCTATATTCCCTGTTTGATGAATGGTGTTCGTGAAGTTAAGGTGAAAGAAAGTCAGGCAAATCTTGACAATCAATTTCCATAGTTTACTTGGACTATAAGCACTAGATGCACAATGAGGAGGAAATGTAAGTCCCACTGAAGTTCAAGTTGCATTTTTCGGCCCAAGAAAAGCATTATTCATTGTCCAGAAAATGCCATTTACTTTACCCTATGTAATTCATCAACATATGTATTTAGTCTTCCTATGAAATGTCATTTTCCAAGGAAGTCTACAATGACCTAACAAAAATGACAGGGGTGCTGAATGTCAACCAAAGCCAACACATAAGAGGGAGAATTGATTTACTCAGCACTTCCAGATGAGTGAAACACGCTTGAAAAGGAAAGATATTGAAGGAAGGGCTACAGCCTTACCAGTGTGAGAGTCCTAAGACGTTGACGCTCTCTCCAAGTGTGTGTTTACCGTGTGAAGTTAACCACAAACCATTACTGAACTTTGACCACAGCTCCACTGTGTCGTCAGTGATTAACAGACAGCCGCACGCGCGATACCTCAATCCGACAAAGCAGATTGTTTCAAGTCATTATGTTACTCACCTCCTAAATCGTGAAATTACATTTGCAAAGGTCTGCTATAATGATCAATAAGTAATTCATCTGTTACTAAAAACACAAAAACAATTCCAAAAACTCATTAATGTACCAATTGACCTCCATCAAAGTCGAGATTTGTATTGACGGTTTCTAAACATTTTTCATGGTGAATCTGGTGTTGGAAAATTGAATAATTAAGAGAAAGAGTAAAGTGTAGCTCTATTTAACCACACCAACAATACGCTTGTTTTGACACAATTGGTTCCTTTTAGTTGAATGCCGAGTTTGTTACAGTTGGTTAGTTGGGTTGAGGAAGATAATCTCAATGGGAATATTCTGCAATCCTCTTTACAATTCATAATTAATTCAAGACTCCTCAGCAGAACTGACTTTTATCCTAGTTTTAGGGGATTTCTATGACCTAAATGTGTCCACAATGGCACGTTCTGAGCCCGTTTCAATCTCCATTTTGAATGTGAATTCATTTTAAAATCAACATGCTGCTTGCCTGCAGGGAAAAGCAGTGCTTGAGAAAAAGATCAGTGCTTTGTCACTGGAGTTTGGAACCGTTGTTGTGGAGGAAGCCTTGGTGGGAGGCAGACTGACTGCATGCGACACTGCCATTACCGCACACATATCTTGAGAGCCTTGACACCATTTAATTGCGATAACGATGCAAATTTGTGACACTGTTTGGCAGCCAAAAGGGACAGAAACATTGTTGTTGAATGTATCACAGTCCCTTTTGAGGTTTAAGCAAAAATGGAGCCAATTGAATTATAGTCTTGTACATTTCCTGATCAAACTAGTTCACCAGGTTTGGTCGTCAGTTACAGTGGTGGAAACAAAGGTTGTAGATTGTAGGATCCTTGTTAGTTTGCCGAAGATGCCTATTAAACTACGATGTAAACTGATTTTATATTGGTTATCTTCAAGTCTGTTGGTTAGATTTCAGTTGGGTTGTTAAGGTTACTATAGTAGTCTTCAGGAGACAATGTGAATTGGTTAGTTGTTTTACTACAGTGTGATGGTTTAGTTACTTTGTTACTGTGCTGATTGTTTATTGGTTTTGCTGGTTGTTTAATGCATTTTGGATTACCCTAGTACAATTAGTCTGCTTGGTTGGATGGGTGGTTTGTTCGTTGGTTAATTTACTACATTTTTTAGGTTTTTAGTTTCCTATATACTCAGACACACAAAAAACAATGGCAAAAGAAGGATGAAAACATATTCTTAACTGTAAAAAGATGAATGTGGAAACATTTAAATTTTTCTAGTTTTCTGGTTAGTTGTGGTTACCATAGTTGGTCGATTTATTACAGTTGGCTGGTTTATTTTCTTGATTATGGTTTTGTTGCTTGTTCCCATTAGTTAAATGGAGTCACCAAACAACAAATCAACTTATTTTTTCTGCTTTGCTTGTTCCAAGAGATGAAGACAAAACAGGAAGTTACAATGTATCCGGGTCACCTTTCACCGAAAATCGGAATATTGCATATGTATGGTCACACGGCAAATTTCGAGCTGCTAAACGTCATTATGGCTCTGCTAAAGATGTCCACTCAGTGTGATTTAGCAGCCCCGATGCCCCCCCTCCATACCCTCCGGACCCCCCGTCGGCTGCGCCTAAAGTGAGTGATGGATCGACTCCATCTGTGGAGCGGAATGGAGCACAATTGCGAGGCATAAAAATAGAGCGAGGAGCCTGCAGGAGCACACAACTGGGACTTAATGAGGGATGCAATCATCAATTATTCAAAACTCTTAATCATGGCGTCTAACAAACACACACGTGCATACGCACACATGTGCGATGAATTGCCACATGCCTCTCAAGGCGTCGCCACAGGCAGGCAGATCCAAATAGATGAAGAGTGATCGAAAGAAGAATAACTCCTGTTGCTCTACTTATCATTTGCATTATTTCCGACACAATCAAAATTGCCTCGTTCAAACTTTGTATCATCCTACATCCTTCCTGTCAAACAAGAAAGCGGCACATAATAATGGTGTGGAGGAATCTTTCCGCAAAGAATGTCCTATTTCCTTTTTCAATTTGACATTGCCTCAATTTAAATAATGTTCAAAAATCTGTAGACGCCTTGGTTTTTCAAAGAGCAACCTAATCCCAGAAATAGAAAGGGACACTGACATCATTCAATGGGTTGGTCATAATTTAAAATCAATGAAGACCTTTTACGATAGGAGAATAAATAGAAACTTACTGTTTTCGAAGGAGATGAAAAGAAATTCAACACCGGGCCTGTCAGCCTTCATCACCTTGAACTTTAATTCACAATCAATAAACATCCTGTTCAAGTGTTCTAGCAAAACAATAATGCCAAAATCGTTTAAGGAAGCACTGTTTAAACCTTGCGGCCAGGCAAATTCCAGACACTTTATCATAACATCATAAACTAGACTTGAGAAGGGCAAAAGTTATTTTCAGGGAAAACAATGTGTTTGCTTTTCTCCCGAACAATATCGCATACTGTGGCTATGGCGGTTCGCCCCTTTTTAGTCAAAATGAACCGGACATCTAGCACCATCAATGGCAACGAAACACAAGCAACAATTTAGGTCAAATGGTTTGATCTTTACGGTTAGATTTCAGTAAGATAGCTCCATTATCCTGGATATTACCAACTCATTCATTACCATCGATTGTGATAGACATCCAAGCCATTTGAACTGAGCAGCTCAAATAGACTGGATGTTTATAGCAGTCAATGTCAGCCAATGACTTGAACACACACAATACTACCTAGCTTAAGAAAATCAACCTTCACATTCGCTTTCCTCTCTCCCATTTACACCTTAACGCTCTTCTACGTCAAGCACACGAGGCCGCCATGGATCAATCTTGACTGAGTGGCTGACTTTAATAACACCTTGTTGCTCCAGATGCTTCCTAACAATATGAACGATCTCTCTCGCTCTCTCACACACACACACACATGCACACAGTGGGTCGAGATATAGACCCGCTTGGCCTCATCAGCAAACTTGCCGTTGAATCACCGACGGATTATCAGACCCGAGACGAGATTTGCATAAATTCCATTGGTAAGTCTTTGAACTTTTCTGTTACACACACACACACACATACGTGGATAAAGGCAAAGTGCAGAAATCTGTTCACTAAAGTTCCTGGAGGTGAAGCAGCTCTGGAAGGAGAGAGCCTTTTAGCACCCTGTGGTCTATTGCACTGTCGGTCGGTATGCGTGAACTCTCCCAGGGAGCGCAGAACATCGCCATTCTCTCCCCAGCGGGGGCCTCCGGTCAATACAAAGCTCTTTCAAAAAGTCACGGAAAAGCTCATGTGCGCGCATGTGTGTGGCACAGACTGGGGGTAGAAATAGAGCAGGGATTTTAGCATTCAAATGGCATCTTTTTATTCTCAGCTGCAAGCAACTTACTGACACTATTTTACAAATAGTGGGGAGATTTTGCATAATGGGAAAGAGTATCAGTCATGAAAAAACTAGCTATATTGAAATTGTAATAACAATTTAGCAGCATAGTTATTTATTTTGCCACATCAGTAGATTTACCATAAAGATCTCTTTTCCCTGAGAATTTTTAAAGCAATGTATTTAATCGCAAAAATACTATATATGGCCATATTAACACTTATTTTCCAAACAACATCCGGACAACTCTAAATTGAACACTTTATTCATTCGAAAATACCACGTCCAACATAAAAAAATGAATATTATTTTTGCTGCCACAGAGATATATAACCAAACAAAAACACTTCAGGGTGCACGAAAATTAACATTTTTTTTAAACCAAAAACCAACGATCAGAAAACTGAGGCCTAAACCAAAATCATTGGTATAAAAAACAAGAGGACCAATACACATCTGTGTGAGTAATTGTAGTCTCATACATATGCAATCAATGGGCGAAGTTTTAACACACGTGGCAATAAATCGCAGCCGGGAAAATTACTGACCTCATTTTCATTTACCGTGCAATTAATGGACTCATTTCATATCGTGACAGGCTGACATTTGTGGCCATAATTTTTAAGAATTTTTACCTTTCACTTAAATGATAAAGGGTCTCAAAAATTTGAGCCAGGGTGTGTATTTTCCCATTAAAAGATGACAATTGACCAAAAATACAGTAAAAAAAAATGTATTCAGCTCTCAAACCATAGTTGCCAACACTATGCTCTCTGCAAGCACACCAATGTCACCATTTGTTCTGCCGTCATCATTGCAAACAACGGGCATGTGTGTGTGTGTGTGTGTGTGTGTGTGTGTGTGTGTGTGTGTGTGTGTGTGTGTCCGTGTGTGCAAGTGTGTGCGCAGGTAATGATGGTATTGTCCCAGCCCGTTAATGTCCAGGCCTCCCGGTGCCATCCATCATAGCACTGTAGCGCTAACGATAGTGCAGTCAACGGATGGAGGGTAGGAGAGAAAAGAGGACAAGGATTGATAAAGACAAAAGAGCCGGAGAGAAAGATGGCTGAGGGTAAAATATACCTCTGGGGATTACAAGAGACAAATATACTACTCTTGGAAAATTAGGGCTTTTGGGTGATATTCCCAGTTTTGAAGAGCATCCACTGCTGTGTCTTTCCGGAACAACACCATTCTCCCAATAATTTTTTTTTGATTCTTTGATTTGACCTGGGGTTTGAGCAGTTCTCCTCATCATACTGTTCATATTTAGATGACACCGTTTTCTGTATGTGTGCCACTCTAAAAAATTCATTTGAATATGTGTGCAATAGAGGAGGAGGAGGAAGGCAAGCCGGAGGAGCATCAAGCTGTCACACATTCAACACTCAATGAGTGTGTGTATTTGCAGCATGTGTCCACAATGTATTCATATAAAAGAAGCCTACACACAAATAAGCAATGTAACACCATGTCTCTATGTAAAGAACTTCTCTAAATTCAAAGAGGCTCATCCATTAGAGAGAAAAACACTGTATTATATATATATATATATATATATATATATATATATATATATATATATATATATATACATATACATATATATAATACACTGAGTGTTTTTCTCTCTAATGGATATATATATATATATATATATACATACATATATATACATATATATACACATATATATATATATATATATATACATATATATATACACATACATATATATACATATACATATATATATATACACATATACATATATATATATACATATACATATATATATATATATATATATATATATATTCTTAAACTTGCTCAATTGTAACTACATCAAATTTGCATTGTGTTAGCTATGTATTTTTTTCAGCCACATACATTTAAGATTTACCTATTCATTCATTCTCAACACATCTTATTCTCATCATTGTCCATGTGGAAGCCTATCCCAGCTTCAGGCAAAAGGCGGAGTACACACAAGACTGACGGGTCGCCAGTCAGTCATAGGGCATAAATAGACACAAATAACACTCACAATCACACCACCACCAAGTTGGAATCGACCCCACGCTTTCCAAGGTCACGTCAGGAATGAACCACTACATCGGGTGGCTATATTTAGCCAAAAACCAACCCTTATTTCTATCACAAACTGCCATGTATTGTTCTTGAAAACATTAGCAATAAAACCAAATTCAGCCTGTCGCTTCAATAAAAATCAACCGCGACCAACTACAAAAACTGTTGCTTTCTGAGCAAAAAATTGAGACCATGCTCAGAGAACAAATTCAATTCAGATCCCAAAGTGCCCCTATATATAATGTAAAGATGTGGCCCTTGACCTGCTCATTATGTAAAGAGGCACTTTATGAATAAAATGGAATTGTCTCAATTTGACTTTTGATATCGACTTGGAAACATGACATCTAGTATTGAGAAGATATAATAAAGAATCCCTCAGCATTGTTCTCTGATGTCATCTCGGAGATGGCTTCTTGAAGGGTTTCTTTATTCAAACAGGTAAATGCAATGAGAGGGTTACGGTTCCAAGGCAAAGTCCCTAGTGTTTTTCCCCCCTTTCCCCTATCTCCTCCCTGGCAGCCCGGAGCGAGATGGAGGCTGACGTCGCTGTGAAATTGGCCTGTCAGATGCCTCCACTGGCGGAAAAACACAAACTGCGAATATGTTAATAGACTGCAGATTAAGATAGAGTACAGTACTAGCTGCGGGCACATGCGAACGCATTGATATGCACTCGCATGCGCGCACGCCGGCTGGCTGCGGCGCTAATGCGGTGTAGAGTGGATTGAATGGAGAGAGGAGGGAAGTGTTTGATGAGGTTCCAGGTGACGCACAAGAGAAAATGTGACGCCTTATGTACTTCTACGCATTTGAAAGATAGTTCAGTCCAAAATTGCACAAAGAGATATCGATTACGATTCAGACTTGGACCCCAAACATACATTTGGCCAACAAAATTACTGTTTATCACCCAAATTTTTATTTTAGGATGAATACATGTATGACATAAAGCCAAAAAGTATTATTTTTGCCCCCCAAAGACAATACACGAATGCGACCAAGAAAATGCAATAGTACCACACAAAAAGACGGAGATGAAGGCTTGTCGAGTCACCACTCAGGTAGTTGTTGTTCTTCTTGTGGACACTAACATTAACATTGTTCTCCTCTGTCATTCATGAAGTGATCATTTTGGAACTTGGTAGCTATGAAGCATGGGTGAGTATCTGTCGATGCTCTGAGCTTGAGTTGTATTTTTTATTTTTGTATCGGTACAATTTGGTTAATTGGGAAGTTATCGGAGCTCATGCTGGTGCCTAATTTCAGGATTTTATGGGCTAATGTGCATGCATTCCTGTAGCAACAAAAACAGGATGCAGCTAAAACGTATATTGTACCATTAAAACTCAAAAATTTGCCCACAGAAATAAACACTTTTAAGCATACCGTAAAAGACAAAGTTTTAGGTTTTGCGGTGGCGAAGGGGATCCTGGAGCGGACACAGGGGAAGCAGAGATAAGGGGGATGCAAAGCATTTATTTGCCAAGGGGTTGAAGAAAACGCAGCAGTCCGGAGAAGCTGTCGAACAGGGAGTTCGCCAACTGGCAGGCATGGAATCGAATGAGGGCAACTAGAGCAGGTTAGTAAAAACAGATGAGCTGATCGGATGACGTGGAGATGCGTCCACATTCGCATGGAGATGCGTCAGGGCCGAGGCCCTAAAACAAGCCAACTATGTAACTACTAATTTTCGATATGACAAGAAAAAAAAGCCTGTTTTAACTTGAAAACCATAAATTTAACCTATAAAATTCTATATTCAATTTCCGCTGGTGGTGGTATACTTGGGAGTGCTGATGGTCATTTGTCTCTCTGTGTGTCCTATAAACAGACTGGTGACCAGTCTAGGGAGTAGTCTGCCTTTTGCCTGAAGACAGCTGGGTTAGGCTCCAGCAACCCTTGCAACCCTTTCGAGGATGGAAGATGAATGGCTATTAAGCCATCAAAATTTAGAAATATGGACATGAGGAACATAGTGTATATCTGACTTGCGCCATCTACCATTTTGACTGCAATATCTGTCAAAAGCAATAGGAGTCTTGCTTCGGCCACTTCGAGAAAGTCAGGCAAAATAGGAGCCCTAATTTGGCTTCAGCCACCTGAGCACAACCTTTTGCCGGGAGCTGCATTGATATCATTATTGCATGCGTACACATGTGTCCCTGAGGGCGAGCATGTGATAGATGTCGACAGTGGGGCTAATAAATTGCCCAGGGTCAATCCACTCCTGTGAGGAGGTCCAATCCCGGGAATGTCCGGCAGTTATGCAGGCTTCCAAATCTCTCCCGCAGCACAAATTCATGGAGAAGCCGTTCATCAGGCCTGGGATCATTAAGTCTTTCTCTCTTGAGGGACCGACCGGTAGGGGCGAGCGGGCAAGTTCAAGAGTCTGACACGAGCCAAGTTAACCATACAGCCACCAGTTACTATAAAGAACAGGTTAAAAAAAAACTAAAAAATGTTTTACCTAAAATAAAAAAGTAAAAGAAATTGAACTATTATTTCCACACTTTAGGGGGCCAATAAAAAGCTTTATTCTGCAATAAAAAAATTGGGGGTACTGAATAGAGCCTTCATTCATACTAAGCATTTTCCCACTTTGCTATCAAAATGCAGTATTTTAAAATATGACAAATTATTTAACGACGGGCCGGCGACCGAGTGGTTAGCGTGTTGACCCCACAACTGTGTGGAGTTTGCATGTTCTCCCCAGGCTTGCGTGGGTTTTCTCTTGGTACCCCAGTTCCCTCCCACATCCAGGGTGGGCTGGTTAAACACTCTAAATTGCCTCTAGGTATGAGTGTGAGCATGAATGGTTGTCCTAGTGGCCTGCGATTGGCTGGCCACCGAATGGTGGGAGGAAATCAGAGTACCCGGAGAAAACTCACGCAGACCCAGGGAGAACATGCAAACTCCACACAGGAAGGTCTGAAGCCACTGGGGATTGAACCCTCGATCTCAGAACCGTGAGATGGAAATACTAACCACTCTTTCACCGGGATTGCACCATTGCGATTGCATAGATTTTCTTTTCCTTAAAAGACAGTGTGTCGTTAGGTATGGCTCATCGTTTGAAAATGGGGGTGCATTTTTTGACACCAACATTTTGTATCCAAGATCAAGACAATGAATCTGGCATAGAAACTCTATAAAAATTGAGTTTACCTTGAAAAACATTTCCCTAGACTCCTATTTAACACAATAATCAAAACGTCTAGTTCCATATAGCAAAATATTTCACAACCCTTTAAATGATAATCTACTTGCAGGTGGTCCGAGCGCCCTGCTGCCTTTGTGGTGACCCGGGTTCGGTTCTCGCTTGTGTGGGTTGTATGAGGAAGGGCATCCAGTGTAATACTTGTGCCAAATCTATGATGCGGATCGACTGTTTCGCTGTGGGAACCCCTGAGGAGAGGAGGCGAACGTCAGTCTAATTGACAACCTACATGCTCTATTTCACTAATGACCCACATACTAATTCCTTATGTTCTCTTGAAAAATTACATCCATCCACAAGAACTCTATTTTACTGCAAAAACATTAATCACACAGATAAATAGTATGTTCCACACTAATGGAAGATACCTAATTCAACCACAAAATATCTGTTACTCTGATGAATACCCTTATAATAGCCACAAAAATGCGATATTTAGAAAAATAAAAATGTGCTAAAGCATCCAAAACCCACCTAAATAGGACACATTTGCACAAAACAATTTGTTTAGCAACAAAAATGCCACACCTTCGCACAAAACCACTCCCGTCTTTTACTTTTTACCACAGCTTGTCATCTTATGCTGACCATCAATAGAAATCAATAAGATGCTTCTTTTTAAGAATACAAACACAGATTAGCCCCCATAGATTTCATGATCTCCTGAGATCTACAGACATCCAAATACCCTCATTCTACATTAGTGGGACAACACCTAACAAACTCACTAAATGCCAGCAGCCAACCCTCCCATTTCAAATGGATAGGGCACGTATCGGCACCATTGGCAGCCGACGGGTTGACGCTTCAATCAACATCAGCTCTGTCATGTCACTGAAGCCAATCAAATGACTTTCCAGTCATTTAACCTCACCGCTTTCATTAATCCAGCTTCACGCACACACAAGCAATAGCCCCGTGGCTGAATGGGTGGTCCTCCAACGCCCCTCATTTGGAAATGTGACTTATCGTGCTAATCGGAGCGCCATGTCGGCAAGCGGTCGTTATCTGGCAGAGAGCGGGGCTAATTGAAAGTCGGCCTTCCTAATGTATGGACGCAGAATGGGAGGGAAGACAATTATAGAGCAAATGTACATACCCAGGTTACTTCCAATGAAAGATCATGTTTCAATGCCAATGGCGGTGGTAGACGTCCAATCAAATTTTTGTCATTGCCACAAAGGGCGACACCAGGCCCGCTTTAAGCCACTTTTTGAATACTTGCAATTGACGGCACCGGCGCGCTTTATTCCCTGTCAAAAAGCTTGACTAATATAATAAACGCACGCTTACAAGCCTCTAAAGCTTCTAAAGCCGTGCCTCGCTAACTGTCTCCGGTGGTTGTGATTTGGCGAGCGTACACGGGGAGGCCTGGGTCTTTGTTAGTGTGCTGCTAATGTGTATTTACGCGGGTCAAATCCTCTTACGTGCGTGCCAGTAAATAAGGCTAAAAAGGGGGAAATGTCATCGCTGCTTGGGTCATCACGAGGCATGCCTGACATTATCGAGTGCATGCTCCTTTGGTATTTAAAACATATGTCAACATTGGCAGTGTCCATCAGTAGCACGCCATTGATGATTTGACTGATTTGCTTCAGGTTTAAGGTTCTGCACTCTTTATCTATTTATTCTATGGAAATGTTTATTGATTGTATGGACTTTTTCTGCCTATAATAACTCATTGCCTGCACTGACGATAAATATGGGAGCCACAAATGATTCATCGAGTAATAGCCATTCATTTTTGTGATAGGTCAACTAAATCCATTTATCTAAGTATTGACGGATCCTTTTCAGGTGTCATATTAAACAAATAATGAATGTCTTTTTTCGTGCAGCTGTGTCTCGTTGAATTGAGTTTTTCATCTTTTAAATATTCTATCCATTGCACTCAAACATTTTTTCTATTTTTTATTACTCTGGGCTGAGCATTTTAGCTGAGACAGTAAGACGTAAATGTCTTTAAATAATTGATTGTTAAAATATTTTCTGATTAATATGAGAACTGAATAGTCTATTAATTAACCACGGTAGCTCAGGTTGGGAAAGAGACATTGGTATAGATTCAGGAGAAAAAAATACGAACATTCACACTAGTTTTACCCATCAAAATGGAACTTGGCAGACATTACTATTGTAAGAAGCATTAAGAATACCACAGAACCCACACCCCAAATTGAAATTAAAAAGCGGCTGCTTGGTAGTCACAAATTGGGTCAGAGCGTGTGTAAAAAGAACAAAAAATGATTAAATTAAAAAAAAAAAAAAACGCCTGAAAGAGCAATGCCCTGAATTGGACAGGAAGTCGTCTGTTTTCGAATCAAGCAGCCACTGAGTTTGTGCATGGATGAACTCTCCTGACAACAGTCAAAATAATCCACATTAAGACCACAGCTGAATGGAGGACTTTGCCTTGTTTTCATGACAGGTGGCCTAATAAATGTGTTCAGTGACATCTATTTAACTAGAATATTTACATTGTTAAAGCTGCAAAAAAAGTTTTTAGAGCCTTTTCATTCCCTTTTTTGGAAGCTTTCAATCAAAGTCAAAGTATTTTCTTCTGGTGTTTGCCTTCATGCTGCATTAAAAAAGTTATTTTATTTTATCTTTCATTGTTAATTGGGACTTAACTTGGGATGGGCATGTTTCATGACCCGTGCAACACCATTAAAAGCCAATGCTGGAGAAGCGATGGGCTGCGAAGGCAGAGTGCTGACAGCCAACAACTCTGTTAACGTGTTTAACGCTGATGTGGCACGACTACAGCCAGCTTTCTTTCAAGTGCCATGTGGCCTTTTATTACCAAGAAGACAACAATAGGGCGTTGGGGCAACTCTGCTACTACTCCACCCAAACAAGGCTTTTTTCTTTTTCTCCTCTCAACAATCTTTTTTTGGCGTGGCATTGGCCAAAATTTCTCCCAATGACAAAGGGTGAATTTATACATGTTTTGATTTGAGCTCATATAAAATAACATAAATTGTTTTTCTTTTAAATGTCAGATGTATGGCATCACATAACCTTGATGACTATGTTAAAAAAGTATTAACGCTACTAGCAAATACAAGAAAACTACTTTTATCATATTCATTTTGGAATGCATTTTTTTTTCAATATTTCTTTTCAAATTAGGAGTTGTCCTATTACACAACACTGTATAATAGGCAAGACCCGATCATATATTGTCAGTCAAATATGGGTCACCTGATTTTACGGATCTGCCTGGTCCAATATCTCAGAAATGTTTTAAGGAGGAAAAAATAGCACACCCCAATGTAATTTTTTTCCAAATTTGAACAACGATATCCAACACTAAAGCCATATCAGATGGGTTATTAGCCAAAAACATTTTAAAATATCTTCCAATCCTAAATGGATAGAATAAAATCAACATTTAGTTTTGTGTAAATTGAATGTCTACATAAATAATGCAAATGTTTTGAACTGTTGATTTTATGTCACGGAGCACAATTGGTTCAAAATGCATGTACTTTGTTGTTGGAATTCTGATAACTGATTTGAAGTGGGTTTTCTTTTGACAGCAAAGTAAATGAAAGTGAATGGAAAGACTAGTTAAATAAATACAAACTAATCTCTCTCCTCTCATAGGCGGCAACATATGGCTTCATATCCACTCGTGAAAATTTGGATCAACTCCCGGAAACAAGATTCAAGCATAACATGAAAAGAAAAAACAGATAGGAGCCGTCTGGACAAGCATTTGCTATTACTAGTGGAATGTGATTGGTCGACATGTCAAATCCATAAGGCAGCCAATCAGATCAAGTACAAAGTCCTGCTTAATGCCTTTGTTGGAGAGATGCTGTCTCCTTGGCAACATCAATTTTAATCTAGTTGAGTGCTGGCTGCCATTGTTTAACAGCTGGCCTTCACTTACTATATTTTTTTACCGATGGGAGAATTATCCATCTTTTGAACCCAAACCTTTTAAAATATTGTTCAATCTATGATATCATGAGTCTGCAGCATATGAAGTGTGCTAAACTGTCTTCTGCATTTGATCACATGGCATTGATGATGTTAACTTTGGTGGCAAAAAAGAGGGTGTGACATTGTCCAAGGTGATGACTCTTGAGATTCACAAAGACTGATAAATAGAAGTTTTACAAAAATGTGAAACCTTGGAAAACAAGTGCTTACAAGTGCTGATTGAGCCAACTACATTCTTTCTTATTTTTATGCAGTTCGAATTTGCTTGAATTAAAAAAAAAACACATTAAATATGTTTTTTTTTGCTTGGGCTGCAACTCATGAAATTTTAATTCATTTTTGACAGGAACAATTGATGGAAAATTTGAGTATATCAAGGTAAAAGCTTGGTCAAAGACCAAATTTAACCATCAGTCCTATGCCTTTTTTCTTATAACAAGTAGTGCTTCAAAACCACAGAGAGTGACCTGTTATTACCCCCAAAATCAATAGGAGATGACCAAAAACCAACAGTATTTGACCTGAGAATGTCCCAAAACCAACAGGAAGTGACAGAAAATCAACAGGACTTGACCCATAAATGCTCCAAAACCAACAGGTGATAGAAAAACAGCAGAATGTGAGATTTAAATGTCCTAAAATTGACAGTAAACAGCTCAGAATCAACAGGAATTGACCCGCAGAATTGTGCCGACCGACTGAGCAAACAAAAGCTTTACTTTATTACTCAATTTCTCCAGTAATTGCATTTTTCTTTCATCTAAAATCATATTTGGATTTACTTTAAAAGACACATCTTGTAAAATGAATCATAAATGGAAAAAGAGGTTTGGGAGCCTAGTTTGTGTTATACTTGCAGGTTAAATAATTAATTCGTTGGCTACAATTGACAATGATAGATGTCCAATTCAATCCGACTTACTGGATCGCTACCAATCAAAACGGATTGGACGTATACTGCTATCAATGGCACTGAGACATGCTCACAAAATGCTCGACATTACAGTTAAAATGGAATTAAGGGAGGTGATCGGTAATTGCTGCCAGATTCCCAGTCAATTTGGATTGGACATCTGTCACTGTCAATAGCAGTGAATGAGTAGGCAATTATCAAACTAGGTGAAGGTGTAAATGACAGAAAAGGCTGAGTTCCTATCCAACTTTATTTGTGGGATTAACATTTAAACTTGCTGATTTTGAAGCCAGCCCGTTGGCCGCCACTAATGCTGATTGGACAAGAGCTAAATTAGGCGCCGGCAGACACGTCACGAAGTGCGGCCATCGAAGCGCGTCTAATATCGACAACAAAGGGGAGACGAAGACTTGGAAATTAATTAGTAAGCGAAAGGAAGGAAAGGAGGGAGTGATACAAAGCGGAAATCCTCCGAGGAAAACATATTTGGCTTATTGGTCGCTCCTTTGCAACTTTTTTTTTCCCCAGCTGCGACGCTAACGACGCGAGCACCCCTCCCGGCAACTCCTCTGCGTGTGCATTCATTAGCCGCCGTGCTCCTTGAATAAAGAATATGGCGTCAGTCGCTGGCGGCCTTTAAAGGGAGTTAATGTACTGGAGAGTGTTTGTTTGCGGCTTTCTCTCGCACCCCTACAAATGTCAGGAAGAGAGTTTCATCGGGTCAATGTGGGAGGTCGTACGTCACGGCGAGGGCGCGGGTGCGTGCGTGAGCGCGCTGTGGGGAGTTTGACATCAGCCAAATGAGTGTGAGGGGATGTAAAGCCTTGAATTAATTGAGGCGTTAATGTTCTGTGACTCCACTGTGGTGCAAACCCTTGTGTGTATGTGGGTCAGGTGGGCTACTTTTCCTCATGCGAAGGCATCTTTTCCTTCCTTTCTGACATATTTCCCATGTTTATTCCTGAAAAATATCCATCTTGACCATCTTCCTTTATTTTCTTCATCTTTTGCTTCCCCTTTACACCCTCCTTCCTCTCCTTTGTGACGTGAACTTGCTTTCCTGCCTCCGTCCTTCTCTCCTGCTTGATTACTTTCTGTGTGACCTTCCTTCCTTCCATCCGACTTTCCTTTTTGCCCTCTGAACATCTTTTCTATTTCTGTCTTAGTTTTTCGTCCCTGAATACAAATCTAACTTAACTTGATTCTTGGCTTTCTTTCATTTTTCTTTTCGACCTTGATATTTTCTCTCTTTCTGACCTTCCTTCATCCTCCCAATTCATTTTTCCTTTCTGGCAAGAATGTAGGGAACATTGTTAGGTAGATATTGAGGGGTTAAAAGAGGGGGTGTTTGCAAATTCATGTTGTGTGATAATTCCCTCATTAAAAAACACATTGGGAGTGGTTTTCTGAACCATTCAGGTATGTTAAAATAGTTGTGGAGTCTCTCCTGTCTGATGGTGGGAGCTGCTGAAGCACTCAGTCCTGCATAGCACCAATTTTTCTGCTTAAAAATGCATGCATACCAATCAAATGCACCCTCTAACAGTCTCTGTACCCACCAGGAGCACAAACATAGGCCTGGACTGACTGTATTTTCCAAACTTTCTCTAATTTGCTTTAAAAAAAATAAAAAAGACAATAACAGACCCTCCAAAAACTAAAGTAAGCTTGATGTGTACGTGGATAATGAAAGAATGAAGGTGGTGCGTTGGGGAAAGGGAGGTTTTTAAAGAAACTGTCTTTTTACTTTATGCCTGGAAAAATATGCCATACTGCCTTTAAGAACAAATAGGTCTCTATTGACATTTTACAGGAATAACTCAAATATTCCTTGTGTTGTATCTTATAGATCATTGATTTATAAAATGAAACTATAGTTTTTGGTGCGACAGATGCTTTTAACTAACTTTTAAGTAATGGATTGCGATCTATTTTACTATTTTATTAAAACAAACATTTATGTAAAATACTAATAATTTTCAGATTTTTTTAAAAAAGAAAACAGGGATCTTATAGGTCAAAAACTTTCATTCACTCATTTTCTGAACCACTTTATTCTCACTAGGTGGGTGGGGGGTTGCTGGAGCCTATCCCAGCTGCCTTCAGGCGAGAGGCGGGGGACACCCTGTATTGATGGCCAGCCAATCACAGGGCACAAGCAGACGGACAACCATTCGCACTCATACCCATACCTAGCGGCAATTTAGAGTGTCCAATCAGCCTAACATGCATGTCTTTGGAATGTGGGAAGAAACCGGAGTACCCAGAGAAAACCCATGCAGGCCCAGAGAGAAAACACAAACTCCACACAGGTGGACCAGCCTGGATTTGAACCCAGGAGCCCAGAGTTGTGAGGGTGATGTGCTAACCACTCAAGCCATCGGGCCGCCAGTTAAAAAAGTGACATAAAGAAAAACTGAGAACAGTTTTGTATTTTTTCACTGCCTTTGATTGCAGTCAGTGGCATCCAAAGAGTAAATATTATGATGCACAGGGGGTTTAGTCCTCAAGCACAACATCAGTAAACCTTGACTGGACACATAACGCAAACAAGACAAAGGCAAAAAAAATTAAACAACAAGCAAGGATCAATTTGGATGAACAACAACTTCCAACAACATGCAGAGTGTGTGCGTGCATGTGTGTGTGTGTATGTGTGGACTGCTCTTGTGTCTGCAGATGCTAATCCCACCACTGCGAGAGGATTGTGGGTGTTTTAAAAGATTACACATTACAGCCGGCAGTGACAGATTAGCTGGTGGATTGACCTGCACCATCTCACATATACTGGAGCTAAATAACCAACATGGCAGACAGACAGATGTGCCATACATTCGATCACAATCTGTTTCAAGGATGAGTTACTGGCATAAGATGTTATATGCTTTGGATAGTGACCCCCCACTCTAGATTGATGTCTTAGTTTAAACCTTAACCCTGGATTGAACCTGTAATTGGAAACCTTAATCCAAGTTTCCAATGTTGATTTGAAACCCAGAAAATGCTAATCCACATGTGTCAAACACAAGGTCCACGGGCCAGATTCAGTCCGCTGAATAATTTTGTAGGGCCCTTGAAGATAAATAGTGCGTCGGCGTCATGTTTCTAAAAATCTAATTTAAATAAAATGTCTTTAGTCGTCAACGGATGATTGAAAACTACAGAAATGAGAAAATATGGTTTGCCTTCTTGATGAAAATATCTTTGAATATGGTCTGCACAAGAAGCTTAAATTGAGCCTACATTTCAAGATTAGTCTCTTAAACGGTATTGAACCTCCCACTCAAAATGGATTGGCCAATGAATTATGATTTAACATACATTTTAAAACCCAATCTTTTTTTACATGATTCCCATCATATATATTTAACAAACAAACAGGGAGGAATTTCAAGTTGACCCTTTCATCTTTGGATTTTTTTTAAATAAAGGTTTGGACACCCCTGCTTTATAGAACACGAGAGGAAAAAAAACATTTGTATCATGTAGCGTATTTGTACACAAGCATACTAAAAAAAAAGTGTATTACATGGTTCCCCCAGAGACTAAAAAGCCTTGAAACGTTAAACATGCATAGTCAAATATAAAATACAAGCACACTCCCATTGGACTGTGCAAGCAGTGTGACGGATTCCTAATTCCACGTGAAAAACGTGTAGCATGTCCAAGAGTCACTGTGGTTAAGGAGAGACAAAAAGCAAGATTTAAGAAGCATGAAGGGGGCGGGTCATCCTGCTTATTTTAGTAGCAACACTCTCTGAAGAACATGAGTACTTTGGCAGCATCTTTATCTCCCGCTGTGAAATCCATAGGAAGTCCTAGTTTCATCATGAAAGACGGACGGAATGAAATGAACAGGTAGTGACTGGTATAGAAGCTTATTTGGCTGGGATTGACTTGAACTGAGCATGGTAAGGGTGGACTTGAAAAAAGAACCATTTCTTATATCTGAATGTCAAATACGAATGAGAGCAAAGCCTTGATGGGGGGAATCAGCATTGGAAAATGTTTCACGGACAGGGCATTTATCTTGAATTAGCCGTGAAATGATTTCTCTCAGCTAAACCTTGAGGACAATATGTTGGAGTTCCCTAAAAAGAGAGAACTTGAGTCTTTTATTGCTGCCAGATGGAGAGTATTTTGGCATTGTAATAACAAAGGCTACTTTTATATTTAAGGTCAGAAAATTGTAATGCCTCGTGACTCACAATGAAGCCCAAAACAACTTTTTGGGAGCGTAATGATTCCACCCAAAAACTGTTGATGCGGTGTTGAAAAACACAACTTGAGACAAGTCTGAGAGGGCGAGAGTGAAGGAGCGGAGATTTAAAGGAGGGCAAAAGAGAGCACTCAGTAGTTTGTCTTCCTTTGAGCTTCCAAACAATACTCTAGGGGTTACCATGGCGACCGGGCTAGCCTGCCGAGCTCATACAAGCGGACGTAAGAGGCTGTGGAGGGGGGGGGCAAATTCAAGAAAAGCTGAACTTTCTTTTTTTTCTTTTTTAAGTAGCTGAGGGTATCCAATGGTGACCAAAATTCTGATTTTATTTTGAGCTTTTAGGCAAGACTAAGGGCACATTTTTACTTGTGCATTTTAGCGGAGATGTATAAGATTGTTATTGATTTATAATAGTCAGCATTGGCCACCTGATTGATTCAATACAAGAGAGCAGGATTTTAAAAGAAAATCTACAATTCACTATACATAATGGCACAATAACAGATTACAAGAGATCAACAGTGACTGGCATAAAGAGAGTATTATTCGATATATGGGCCATCAACATGACCTACACTTGGCAACGTGCCACTGGTGTGATAACTTGTTAAACATAAGAAAATAAGTTGAATCTTTCCATTAAACTAAATATTCAATCCATTAACAGCGACTGTCATTGACGGACCTAAACATCTAATCAAGATTGACTAGGACAGGCTGGCAGCGAATGATCATTAATGTTATTCAAACATAACAATTGACAAACAAATCTCACATTTGAAATAATGTGGACTTATATACTACAAAATATGCAACTCTATGTTTTCCATAGCAGTACAAAGACCCTGTAATATTAAAAAAAATGTAAATAACAATAATACCACAGTAACAGAGCCAAAAATACTCCTTTTGTACCAAAATGTAATGCCAAAACCTACTAAATGTGAGCATATTTAATCTGCAACTAAGCATTACTTCAGCCTTCCCTGTAGAAAAACTAAATGCTGGTCATAATGGAAAATTGAAAAATATAAGAGGATTTCTTAAAGGGGCAACGACCTCAAAATGACAGGGGAGCAAACAATTTCGAGGGCACATGCTAATGTGTCTACTATGCTTATGACAATAGAAAACACATCACAAATGGCTTTTCCATCAAAATACCCTGGAAAAAAAAATAATTAATAAAAAATGTTGGCCACAAACATCAGCTTCACCCATCTGCTCCATCTTCATGACGACTGACTCATTCTAATAAGGGCACCAATGGCAATTTACAGTTGTTGACCCACATTTAGGAACATGGCAAGTATACCTCATGACATAGCCAAGTGAGTCACCCTCTCACAGGGCATGGAAGGAAGCATATTTGGCTAAATGATTAGTACTCTTCAATAATCAATGATGTGTGGGCATAATATTAAAAACCATCCATCACATTCAGCACAACCAGACTGCAGACGCCCGTCTCCGCTTTTTAACATGCACCTCATAAAGTGACACACGACCGTGCTTCTCATCCTACCCCCTCGGGCCTTAGGTTGAACACCACCACCCACAAGCGGACTGCACCCCCGGTCGATCCCGTCACCTAAACATGTTGATCAGTAGCAAAATAAACTTTTAAAAGGGTTTATCTCCCATCGTCGTGGGTCTGAATTAGTGACACGCTAATGAGGAGACACGGTTGAAATGCAGCAGTCTTGTGTGCGGCTCCCGCCTAATCACACGCAAGCACACTATATGTTTCACTGATGGGGGCTGTGCGCACACACGCATGCACGGAACATCTCAATGCACCAGCGGATGATACTGCATCGCCGCGACTGGAGCGCATCATTTCTAGGAGAGACTTTTACCATCCGTTCTGCGCTTACCTTCTCAGAGCAGCAAAAAGGAGTACACTTAGTTCCCATTTTTGAGGAGAAAAAAAAATAATGAAATCAAAAAGCAGGTTGAGTGGGGATCTGTGTGCCTCCTACTTCTCCTGCTCCTCCTGGTTTATTCACACATCCACAGAGAGTTGCGGCGGGCGCAATAATCCAGTTTTCCATGCCGCGGAGAGCGCGCGCAAGCTTCCTCACATCTTTTCTCTCCCTCAATCCCCTTTTCCAAACTATGCCGGTCTTCTTCCAGCACCTCCTCCTCCTCCTCCACCACCCGCTCTCTCGCTCTCTCTCCCCGAGGTTGCCTGGTTACCTCCTTCTGCCGCATGCCAGCCAATGACGGGCCAGGACTCCTCTTAACCCCTGCGATTCCAGGCTGTCCTATTTGCAGCTTTCAAGGAGTAAGGGAAAAGAGGGGGAGGCTAAGGTTGAGGGGAAAAATGTATATTACCAAACTATAATAAGGAAGGAAAAGATGAAAGGACTGTGAAGGGGGAGGAGGTACTCAAGGCTGGGATTGAGTTTTGAAGTAACAAAAACAAAACAACAACATTGTGTGGTGAAGTTTAGGTTTTCAGGGCATTTTGTAGTTTTTCTTTCCTATGAAAAAATTAAACTGGAAGTGAGAGACTTAACTCATTAGCTGCCATTATCTCTTCTCTGCACTCCTTCCTGGCCTACTAAAATCCATCATCATCATCTTTCCTCGCCAACACAATCTCATTTTGCTTTCCATCTCAGAGTGACAGTAGCTGGAGTTTACCTTCCCTATCTGTGCGGAATCCTCCCACACCGCCATCTCTTATTGCACTTCCCGCTGTACCGCTTCTTCTCCTCAGCTTGAACGTATAGATAACTCGTGCTTCGCTATCTTCGACACTTAAAGTCCAAAGGAGCGAATCATTGTATGCTCACACATGGGAGGGTGGCGAGTGAATGGTTGTCCAAATCCATTTGGATAGAGAGGCAAAAAGGATCCACAAGTAGATGTATCAAGAGCTTGTTGGTCTACTACGATATCTCACGGCCACATTTGTCCCGCTCTCTGTCTGCGAAGTTAGTTCGAAATGTGCCACTTTCGTGGAGAGAAAACACCTACACGCACCCTCGGGGAACGGAAACGATGCGAACAGCGGCGTATCTTGCTATGCAAAGAAAAGACACCTGCTTTTCTCTTCAGATATCTTGGCAACATGCTAATGATATTCCAAATGCCATCCCATGAGACAGAATTGGATCCCAAGTAGAGAGATACAGTTTCTTTGGGACAAGAGAAGTTTTGTTAACCTCAACTCCTTGGATGCGTGATATACTTTGAAAACCTAACTCGCCTCAATTTTCAATTTACATGATCTTGTCAGAAGCTTTCTCGTGATTGAAGCGTAGCCTAGTCTTCAAAATCAATATTTATTCCTCTGATATTACAGCATAATTCTCTTGCTGTCTCTCAGATCGACAGAATTCTCAGGACGATAAAAAGCAACCGTCCCAAAAGCTTATCTCAATCATTGCCAATGATGGGCACTATCCATGAGTGACGGATAGACTAGTGTGTTTGAACTGACTAATTTTTCCTGGGATGGAATGAAATAAATGAAGCAGACTAACCCTTAAAATACAACTTGACAGAAGAGGGTTCAGGGGGATTGAGATGGCTATAAAAGAATGGTTGCACAAAACATGATTGAATATATATAGGGTGACACAAAAATGGGAACTTTTTAACAGTCCAATAAAGCTAAGAGAAATGGTAGAAATGTTTTATTCATATTAATTGAAATCTTAAAATATGCAGTTTAAGAAACATTAATGGAATGAATTTTCTTTTAATTTTAAATGACCTCATTTAGATGGCATCCTCCTTTACGAAAGGATTCTTGAAATCTGCTGATGAGATTCCTCATTGACTACTGCAGGATCTAAGCTGGGATACTGTGAATTTCAGTCTGAATTCATCATGTTTACTAAAATGGAATGTGTGTACTTGCTCAAGTTCACTGTTTTTGAGGTCACCTTGTATTACTTAGAAATATCTTTAACTCATTATGCATTTACGGTACGACGGGAAGAGAGAAGCGAGGACGGATTAGGGTATGAAAGAGCGGGGTGATAGTGCAAACTGCTCTAATGATGTGTTGTGGGGAACAGACTATTAAGACAAATCAACTGTGAGAATTAGTTACTTGACATTCTCAAACTGGCTGCGTAATTGCTAAACCAGGCATCAACAATGATATACCAGTATGTGCCCAATGATGCCTATTAATAAACATTTCACCCAGGGGAATGGCAATACTTTCCTCATCAATTTGCCTAATGTGAACCAAAATACACACTTTATAAACATCAATGGAAGTGAATGAGTTAAAAAGAAATGTAGTTTTACCTTTTCCAGTGAAATCAAGGTAAATGGCAATCACAGTTGCATTCTGGAAATTGTTGAAATTGACTGTACAAGCCAGATTTGTCTTTTTATAGTATTCAATGGGGAGTTTGAGCCGTTCTCAAGAACTGTCCATATGTCCTGTAGAAACATAGTTATGCTGGTCATTTAAGCTTCCAGACAGAGCTCAAAACAGTTTAAAATTGAAACGGCATGATAACGATCATACATATTAACCATAAGGAACAAGTCATAGCACTGGTCAGAGGGGGGCCTTGATCTGGACCTGCAAAATTACATTCTCTTTTTCCTAAAACGTATTTTAAGAATTAATCACCCATTCATTAATGTCAGAAAGTCTGTTAATACATTTTCAAAGGACCCGTCGTTCATCATTTGAAATAGACAATTATCCTGAGGATATTTTTGGTCTAGGTCAAAATTAAGCTGGAAGCGTTGAAGCAGCCCTGTGAACGGTAAACTAAATGAGGTGAGCCAAAGTCCTCAGGTGTCACTTACTTGAGAAGATAACATGCATCAAGACAAGAAGAGATCGAATAGGATAAAGGAAACAAGTGCGGGTGTTATGGTGCTTTGCCTCGCTTTGTATGTGAAATCCTAGCACAAAAGATTCCCTGCCTCGTTAAAACATGTAACCCTGCAAGCGTGCAGTCCATACTATTCATATGCATCTTACTTTCATCAGGAATCAGTCAACTGCTTGAAATAATGACGTCCTTTTCCCGGATCCGTCGATATGTCTGGAGGTGAATTTACGACAGTGCGATGAGATTAGCCGTGACCTGTTTCACCTACAGGCTCCCATAATGCAACTGTGCAACTATAGCTTCACATATAAAAACCCCTGCTTACTCCTTAAATCCACTGGCCACCATTGACAATGACAGACCTCCAATCCATTTTTAACTGAGAGGGTTGGCAGCGATCAATGGCTGCCAGCCTCCGTCAGTTTGAATGGATAGTTGTTCCATTACTATCAATTGCAGTGAAGTAATTAACAGGTATGTTTTTTTGCTCCACCAAAAATCGATTTGACCGATTTAAAACATATAACTACGTACAACTCTTAGGCTCCAATGAAGCGAAGCAACAGGATAGCTAGCAACCCAGCTTGACCTCTGTTTAACTGGGCGTGTGCACTGATGATGGCGGTTGGGAGAGGATCCATCCCAACATGATGGCAGTGTATACTCTCAATATCGTGAATGAATAATTCAAGGATGGCTCTTTCCTATAAATGTTGTCCTCATTCATTTTTCAGCCGTTCGGTTACACGCTTACATCCGGCTTCAACGCGCAATCCGTGTCGCTACGGAGTCCAAAGCCTTAAAAGACCCTCCGGTAAGTCAGGAGACATATTTTATAACCGAATGGAAATGAAACACTGGTCTTTATATTTGAATGCTACTATGATGGATTCAGGTTGTTCGGTCGAGGATGAACCGAAGCAGGCCCAAAACATAGGACTAAAATGCAGTGGCGGGCCGTCAGGGCCTTCAAGGCCTTGCCTGCTGGCCTAAGAAATATCTGAATCATATATTATATTTTGTCCATCAATACTTATTAAATAATTCCAAATTGTCTGTTAGCTTCCTTTCATTGCTTTTCCCCCTAGTTGCACTGCTTCCAGATGTGTGTTTTCATATTGAAGCATTTAACCAATCACATTTCAGCCATGATTTGTTGCCAGGGTCAGAAATCTGCCTCAAAGCCTTCACAATCAGTTCTGCGGGCTCTGCTGCATTAAACAAGCGTTGATAAGACTGTTGCTTTAACCAATCAGATGTATTTAATCAATAAATGCTGCTAGGAAGTGGATTTTACCCAATTTTTGTGCATTAATGTATTGATTATTTTTTATGTGTCACATCTGTAGCTGCAGTTGAGGTTTTATAGCCATAAAATAGTTTTTGAGGGTTGGATTGATTCGTTGAAGGCGCTACGAGAAAATGCACGGACCGCCACTGCTAAAATGCCACATAGTCTTGAAATAAAGACAGCCAGTGTTGGGTGCAGCTAACACTTTTGACTCCAGGATCATTATGAATTACTTCAATGACTTTCATGGGTTTTCCCCGTCTTTTAAGTCCCACTTTCATCTTAAGAGTGTCCATTAATGAGCCACAATCCTTTTGATTGTAAAAAAGAAAGAAAAAAAACAGATACTCTACTCGCAGTTTTAATTCAAATTTAAATCTCCTGCTGTTGCCCATTGATGTCAATCATTAGCCGGAAGTGACACGTTAATGAAGTCTTGTTTATCTCTTGCACATTATCATAATTGTTTTGTCATCATGCCCATAAGTTTTGTATAACAGAAATTGCTCCAAAACTAATTTTACAAAAAGATACGACAGTAAATGCTTCATCTCAATCTCTGCAGTGGTCCCAATTTTTGCATAATAGAAAATTTTATCCCTAAAATGGTATAATTATTTTGTCAAATATGATCCACAATGAAATAAAACAAACAAACAAAATCACTAGCCACCTTATTGCTTTTTTTCGTATCAGAATCCCTACATCATTTGATGTAACTCGTAGCTCAATAGTTAATCTAACTAATCAGTTCAACACACAATTTCAACAGTTAAGGAACATTGTTACTCTTAAAATTGCTTTTAGAATACCTATTCATAAGATGTAATTTTTCAATTGTTGTATATATTTGAGGGAATACTGATTTTAATGGTAAATTACCAACAATTTCCAACGCAAATAGACTTTGCAGCTGCTTATCAAAGTTTAGTTTAAATGACTCGAGTACAGCTTTCATTACTATGCCAACCGGGGACTGCACCAGTGGGTTGTGGTTAAGTCAGAAGTACTCAGTCTTTTCAACTTTGTTGCTCTATTTAGAGTTATCGGAAAGTTGATTTAGAGACTGTAAGATTCCCACTAAAGGAGACATTCACCAGACTGCAAATGAATGGCAACAAGCACATACGACACGACTTGTTAGCATCTTCTACTGAGCGACCCACCTGAGCATCAGCACACCTGGTATCCATGTCAGAGATCCTCAAAGGCGGGCAAACGTGCACCTGCAGGACAAGGAGGAGAAGAGAGGGTCGAGTGAGGTAGGAAGGGGGGGCGACATTAAGAAAAAGCACTTGTCAGGTAGCCCATTAGAGCAACATTACAATAGCAATCTGTGTGTGTGTGTGACTGCTTTTGTTCCTCTCGACGTCAGCGGGAAGATGAGATCATTACCTGTGACTGTGAGGCTAATGTAGCACAAAGCCCACAAAAAACACGCACACACGTACGCACATTGAGAATAGACGAGACTAATGTGACTGCACTTCAGGAACAAAAAAGGAGGCGACCGTGGGGCTCTTCTCCATTTGGACAGCGCCGCAGTTCCCATTTTTGTAAGCACCATGGCAAGATGACAAGAGACAAGAACAGCAGGATGTCTAATTGGTCAAGAAACAGAAATGTATCTCTGCGTTTGCTTTGTCAAGGAATAAAACAGCTACAGCTGAAGTTAAAACTAGTTTCTCCCAGAGGATAAAGAATGTGTTAGATAAATAAACATCAACTCACTTTTTTCTGCGTGCGCAACATAATTTTAAGTTTTACATTGTCTATTTACATGCGTGTGTGCGTATGTTTACTCAACTGCCAAATGTTTGCCTCCATCCCCCTCACCTACACACTTGAAAAAATGTTTTTCTTATTCATTTTAATCAATGAATATATCCTCCTGCATCTGTCTATAGGGATGCATATTTTGATGGTTGAAATCCAACCACCTAAAAATGCTCAGTGTACTCACTACATTAATAGATTGCTTATATCAACCTCATTACCCATGTGAAAGTTATCACAGCTACTTTGGATGTGTCTTTAATCGCTAATTTATGGCAGGAACATATTTTGATGGTTCCATGGCACCCTATCCTATAAATCGTGTTGAGTGCTCTAATTACTGATGTTTGAGAGCTTCAAGACCAAGATTGCAAAGAATATGGGCATAACACAAATGGCTAAAGCCCGCATATGCAGAAGGGCAAAGTATACATTTCTGATGGGTAGCAAAATATGACAGAACAGCAGATCTGACCACCAGGCTGCGAATTTGACACCTGCCCTCTAAATGAGGCCGACCTAATTATGCATAATAAAAAGAGTCTGAAGATTGTTATCATGTAATCTAGTGGTTTTCCCCCAGTGGGGAAGTTAACGCAAAGACATGGAGACAATGAGAAGTGGCAAAATAAATGAGTTGTAATTTCCTAGTGAATTTTCATTGGGGTAATGCAGTGACTCCACTTCTCCAGTCATCCCCTCTAAATTGCCTCTTTCACTTCCATTTTTGTTTCTACTTTCAATTACTTAAGCATTACTGCTGAGGCGAAACAGAATTAAGCAAGTCATTTACAAAAATCTTCGTCTTCTTTTTCATCCCCACAAACGCACATGCCACGCGCCACCCTTTCATAATCACATTGCAATCATATGCGTGTGAACCATCATATAGGAATATTGAATATTAAGAGCACATTAATTCCCAGCAAAGAAGAATATGAGATGAATTAATCATGGCTGATATGCGGTCTTATCCTCGCTTCTCATCCGCACTTATGATGCTCGCCAGGAAATAACCATCAGCCAATGACATATGCCTCGATTTGTGCAGTGTGTAGTATTGGTACATATTATAGGACAAGGTCTGTACTGCATCTATATATTGTAAAAGTTCACCTACAGTAAATCATATGAATACTTTAAAGCATACACAATATAATGGATGCATACATGCATGTTCACTGTGGCAAACACTAATGAAACCAAATGCAAGAAGACGTGTACGCAAAGAGCCCGTCTGTTCGTTACGTCACTCGGTAGTAGTACTGTAGTATTCCTGCCGAAAGCGAAATAGGATTAAAACCGTTTTTGTTTTTTTGTTTTTTTGGGGGGGGTGAATTTTACAATGAATAGGACCATGGGTTGTGCTTAACGAAGTCCAATCTATTGAATTTAGTAAAGGACACGTGACTGGGGGCCTTTAAAGCACTTTCCATCCTACGGTGGACGTAGCCTTAGAGACAGTCTGATCATTTAATAAGAATCACTCATCACGTCTTCATCTTTGTGCTGCATGGCTCTCCCTCTTCAACCCGCTGGCCTCCCGCTTGCTCCTAATAACCAATGATGAGTCCTCCACACTTGAGCACCCTCTCACCAGACACCCACGGAGACCCTAACACACACATGCACGGAGATGACAGCCATCTGCAGTGCAATTAATAGCTGTGTCTACGATATAGAAATGCAGAATAAAACCGTATGACTGGAAGCTAACAGTATCTTTGGCGGTGCAGGATACAGATACCCTGAGCCAGGTTAGAGTTTCAAAGTACGGTTTTAAGGCACATTTCAAAGTGAGGTTCAAAATTGTGTCAGGGATTCGAATGAAGGCTTAGAGATCACTGTAAAGGTTTGCTTGTTAGAGTGTTAGATTTCTTGAAGTATACTTTCAACATACTCTTTAAAGATTGGTTTAAGATTAGTTTTAATTTGGGTTTCATGCCCGGGTCACAATTTAAACATATTCATTGTCATTGATGGTGATAGATGTGAAATCCATTTGAACTGGGAAAATGAATGACAATCATGGAAAAGGCTTTTGCTCAGTGTTTGTTAATTTTATAGTATTATTAAAAAGAATGTTTTAAAAATAATTGTATCATTATTTGATGTATTATTTAATTAGCTGCACAGAGGACAAGTGGTTAGCCCGTACACCTCACAGTTCTAGAATCAAGGGTTCAATCTGACTTTCCTGTGTAGAGTTTGCATGTTATCCTCGTTCCTACGTGGGTTTCCTCCAGGTACTCTAGTTTCCTCCCACATCTCAAAAACCTGCATAATAGGCTGGTTGAACACTCTAAATTGTCCCTAGGTATGAGCGTAAACGTGGATGGCTGTTTGTCTCAGTGTGCCCTGCGATTGGATGGCAACCAATTCAAAGTGTCCCCCTTCTACTGGTCTTTATAAAGGAGTTGGTTTCAGAATACAGTTTTGAAGAAGAGTTTTTAGGTTTAGTGTTTCAAACAAGGCCTGTGGTAGAAAATTAAAGATCCAAGACATAGATAGGGTTTTAAATATGACTAAGGTTCCAAGTTGGGTTTATTTTTTGGAAAAGAAGCCGAAAGTACATTATGAATTCAGGATTTGCAGGTATTAAATTAGGTTTTCAAGTCAGGGTTTGATCTCAGAGTTTCTAATTGAGTTTCAAATTGAAGTTGCGGTTTCAAATGAAGGCTAGAGCTTCAAGCTGTGGTTTAAATGATCTGATATTGCATTCAGGTTGAAATGCTGACAATGAAGAGCTCAGTATTTGGGCGTCAAGTGTACAGCTTGCTTGAAAGTGAGCTGCCCATCTTTCAGCAGTGCAGTAAGTGAAGGCCGAGATGGCAGCAGCTAACCCAAATGGAGCTCCATTTTCCTCTCAGAAAGAAGGATGAGCTGCAGAATGAGGGCACACACAGACGGTGGAGGTATGACTGAGAGTGGGAATCATAAAGGCGAGGTGGACGCGGGGAGAAGGGGGGGAACAGACATGACCATGCAGCCAGCATACTGATGCTGCAGGCAGGCAACCCGGTGTGTGTGAAGGGTACTGTCTACGCCAGCTCCTGCCGAAAAAAAGTCCAGAATTTGCTTGGTGCTTTGACCTAAAAGTTAAATTTGTTTCATGATGGAACTGGTAACCATTTTACTAACAAACAAATGGGTTTTCCACATTGAAATGCATTGAAACACCATACATCGGTT
Source organism: Stigmatopora argus (assembly GCF_051989625.1). NCBI lineage: Eukaryota > Metazoa > Chordata > Actinopteri > Syngnathiformes > Syngnathidae > Stigmatopora > Stigmatopora argus. Next base: position 9,139,219 of record NC_135394.1, read on the forward strand.
CCAGACATCTAAAAACAACATCCTTCATCGGTCTGTCTTTTCTGTGTATATGCATCTGCTTCACAGTTTATACTGCAGCAAGTCTGTTGAAAAGTTGCTCCAATCACAGCAGATTTTCGCTTCAGTATCAAAGGTCCCTAAGGAACAGACCTCCTGGTATGATCAGTACTTCGGTATATTTAAGCTTTCAAACTGAAGTTGTGGTTTTAAATATAGGTTAAAAGGGTTAAAAGTTCAAGTTGAGATTTCAACTTGGGATTCAAAGTCGGAATGTCCCAATTTCAGATTTTTCTACCCAAGTCCGGGGTCACTTAATTTTGAGTGTCCGCCGATATAGGTGCGATTCAATACAATATAATTTGTGTCTTTTGCCGGGAAAACGCACCTTATGGAGAAGTACTACCAATTTCGTCATATGCAGTTTCTGGGTATGATGACAATTAGGCTTTTTGTCGAGTCAATGATGATGACAAAGCCTATGTCCGATTATCATTATTATTATTATTGTTATTATTATTATAAGGAGAAAGAAAGCACAAGCAAATCATTATGAGTGTGATAATGTGTCCGTTTTAGCATGCATTGGGTTCAATTCATTCTTTTCAGCCTGGTAGGATAGTGATTTTACGTCCATTTTTCACATCATTATAATATGGTTTACAGTTCAAAGCCAGGGTTGGGAACGAAGCGTAAATAACTTGGCAGCCAGCCTGAAGACCAAAGAAAAGCAACACAAGCACATGAACAATGGACACCCAAAAATCCCATCTACTGACGACAAA